>NC_025993.2:177660128-177960128 GCF_000442705.2 Elaeis guineensis | reverse complement strand
TCATCCATGTTCGTTTATACTGGAATCTATGGTCTGCCTCCGTTGCGATGTTAAAAAATTGAACTTTTAGGCGCATAGAAGCTGATAAAAAGAGAGAGAGAGAGGCTTCGTTTGTCTTTTGTTGTTGAGGAGAAAATCTGTTATGCTCTTTCCAGGAAGCTTTTTTTGCATATATGTCGATAAACAAGCTGCTTGCACTTTGGAAATAACTTTGGAGAAAGTGAAAGAAAGAACAACCACGAACAATTCCTCAGTGCAACTTTCACAACAACCGAAAGGGAACAAAGAGTTGATGTACCAACCTGTCCTAGTGATCGGCACTTGTCACATTTAAACCTTCAAACTAGTCTTTGAGCTACTTTACACAAATGTTACATTCAGGGGTTTTACTTTCCATCCATTCATTAACTGATGAATAACCAATATTCAATTATTCTCAAAAAGGAAAAAGAATAACCAGTATCCTGCAGATGGTAGATCATGCACGCTTTGATGAGGCTAACGTGTGGAACGTTCAAAGCCACTGCAGGACTCCGCAATTCTTGAGCAGAAAGTAGTAAACGACATGGATAGCAAACTTCTTATAGATGATGAAAGTCTTCTGAGCCTTTGCATAGGGGTGCCCCATCACATATGCAGCTCCTGCATTCTTTTGCCTCCACAAGCTCTATAGGCTCTTCCCTCACCTGTAGGACCACATAGCCTGGTGAATCAGGCCGTTCAAATTGAACTCTCCAGCTTATATTTGGTGATTCTTGTTCATACGAAGATGGCTAGCTTCTAAGACTTACACTTGTCATCGGATCCCCAGCCCCAATCTCGTTGGCACCCCTCATCACTGGGCTTGAGCCAAACTAATCAGTAGCTCAGATGACTGCCATTCCTCGAGTTAGATGGTTCACTGCTTCCTGAAGCCGCTTCTGCTGCTTTCATCAGAACGAACTCAGCAATGCTCTTGTTTTACTATTAAATCTAATGATTCTTTTGATGCATGATTCCTAAAACATATTGCAAATAGTTAGATGGTTTCACCCATGTGAAGCATTCAACTACTCCATGTCACATCTTAGGATCATGAATTAGATTGGCCATGTCGAGTTGGCTAGGAACATAAGTTGAAACATTTTGTGCTTATATCATCATCATAAATATTTATAAGCAAAGCTTTTGCCCATAAGTTCACTAAATTGTAGTATTCAACCAACGGTTACAAAAATATATAGAACATGTATTTTCTAATTACTAAATCTAATTAGCGTGTTCAAGAGCTTATGCTAAAGTTTCAATCAATTCCTATCAATATCTACATCAGAAATTAAGAACATAAATCCAACAGCCTAAACAAGATGTCCAAATAAGAACATCTATGCCCATACCAATAAACTATTCATACCAAAACGATTATACCCATTAATAAGTTGTGAAGAGTTTAACCATAGATAATCTCTTAACCATCCCATCAAATAAGTAGAGGATTCATTAAATTGTGAAATGCTACCTTACCATTATGTGATGTGTTCCCAATGCCCTTAAAGCGGCTCGCCCAAGAGTCTCTGCTTTTTCTATCGATTGCTTTCCCTGAAGCGGCTATCTCTACGGTTCAGGCTGTCTCTGTGGTGCTGACTCTCGATTTTGTTCTCTCTATCTTCGGTTTAGATTTCCTTTTCTTCATTGAGACTGCTCGATAGACAAAGCAAATAACATACCGCTAGCCCTATATATTGAAACGACGGCTTTGCTCTGACAAAGACTCTGTCCGCCATGTATACATACATACATACACACACACTCCCGTCTACCATATATACCATATTTACTCGAAAATAAAGCCTCGTGCGAAACACATCGGTTTACAGAGATAGTAAAAAAAAAGAAAGAGGAACATCGGCAAGAATTGACGAATGGAATGATGGCAAAAATCGGAGACCTGACAGTGCCGCTCCTTCTACCACCTCCACGTCCATGCTATGGTATCTCCACCTCCTAGATTCAAGACTACCACAAATCTCCTGCATACGTCCTCCTCCCGGCCTACCTTGTCTGCCAGTGCCACTGCAGCCCCTACCGCTACTGTAGCTCCTTCTTCTTTGCCTCTTCCCTCTTCATCTCCTCCATCCTCATCGCTTTCACCATTTTCTTCCTCTGGCCTTTCGACCCCGATATCTAAGTCACCCGCCTTCGCCTCGATCGCCTCAGCGTCTCTCTGTCCCCCTGCACGGCTGCTTGCGACGAAAGAGAACGGTAGGTGTTGGAAGGTGGTCGCCATTGGCACCGCCTCCTCCATCACCTACGATGACTACACCGCCTTCCCACCCAACCTCCACCTCCTGCTCGATCATGACCTCAATCTTGTGCTAATCCTTCCCCAACAATATGGCGAAGTGGTCGAAGGTCACGACAAGTCCTTATCTTCGTTGTCGAGAGATGAAGAGAAGGGGGAAGGGGAGGAGACACCGGCGATGCGATAGTGGATGTCAAATTTGGCCAAACATTCGATTGGTTTAGGTTTGAAGGCAATCTATAAATTAGTCTCCGAAGAGGAAGAGTTTTGGATTGTGTGATTGGAGGGGATGTTCGGTGCTTCACCTGTTTTTTCTGTCCAGAAGTCTCAATTGGGTGAGAGCCAAGAGGCTTGGAGCAATCCAACAGAAAAATTTAGACTATGACTTAGATTTTGTGATGATGCTTATATGCAAGAGTTTAAAAAATATAAATATATTATCAATTAATTTAAAAATATGATGTCGATATTTTTTTTCTTCATCTCGAGCTCGAAAATACTACCGTCATTGATGACAATGGTGACGAATGAACAATATTATTAGCGATAGATTTAGGAAGGAGTTTCGTAGAGTCAGAATTGCTAGATCTTTACAAGATTTGATCAATAACTTATAATACACACCATATATAAAATATAATTTTTTAAATTATTTTAATTATTATTAAAATATACATAAAATAGATATAATAAAATAAATAAATAAATAAATTATTATTTAAAAAAATCACATCTCATGCACCGTATGGAATTATAAGCTAGTTAAATATATATATAAAAAAACTATATATAATCTGTTAGTTAGAATATATTTTTTTAAAATTTATTTATTTTTTCCCATTGGCTAATAACACATTTGCAAGTAAAGCATTTTCTGGCCCCGCCTTCGTCTTATACCAGTGTATGCTGAAAAAACAAAACGATAAATTACCCAGGAAATGCTCGAAAAATGTGCAGTACCTCAAGGGCCAACTAATATATGATAATGCATGACAAGAAATAATTTGTTAATAGTGGAAGAACATTTTAGAAGCAGCACTGATATACAAAATTATCAGTTCAATTACCTGCCTGTAAATGAAAATGAAAGTAGGAGCAAGTCGTATGTTTCCCTGGTGGTTAAAGTAAACCTTGATGGAGTTGCATGCTCATTTTGACTGGGTAGAATAGCAAATAATGAGTCATAGTACCAGAAGAAATGTGTTATTTTTGTGCATAACTTCAGAAATCAGAATCTGACAAATGCGACCACTCCTGCATAACATCTCAAACAACCGCACGGGAAAGAACGGGAAAGAAATATAACATGTATCTAGAAGAGGTCTATCACATGTAAAATAAAATAAAAAACAAATCAATTCTTGGAAAATATAAATTGCAGACTCGTATGTGTTCCTCCGGAGATTCATGAGTAGTCGAAGCATATCTCTCCTACATAATCTGGCAGCTCATACACCATAATTCACCTATCTTCCGTCACATTCTCCCTCTCATTTCATCATTAGGTGGCTCCACTTGCAGCATTCAGCGTTCAAAACTGTTGTTGACTAAACATCTGTGATAAATAAGAGGCCAAAAAAGGAAGATCTTCACCATTTCTCTGCACAAAGCATACTTTTTCCTGGATATGTGGAATCAGCAATTTTTTGTCCATTTCTGTCAAGCGTTATATCATTCTATTCCCGAAATTGCAAGAAGATTCTTAAAAAGAACAGTGACTCATCAGCTTGGATTACCATAGGATGGCATTAGAAGACTGCTTGGAGGTAGTCCTTAACTAAAGTACCAGGCACACAACAATTACTTCTTATATCTGATCCTCTGTACACATGTCAATCACGGAACTTGTGCAAGTCATTTCAGAAAGTGACAGCCCCCTCTCTTCCATCTCTTGCCGCAAAGCAAGTGCTTTTCTTTGATCTCCATATTTTGCGTATGAATTAATCAGTACACTGTACACACCCCTATCGGGTGCCAGATTGTTGTGCAACATCTTCTGATATAAAGAATCAACTTCATACATTCTTCCATCCTTTCCCAAATGACTTATTAATGCATGATATGTAGCTAAGGTGGGTTTGAGGCCTAACTTCTCCATTTCTTCATAGATTTCAATTGCCTTCTTCATGTTGCTAACTTTGCAATATACGGAGATTAGAGTACCGTATGTTATCACATCAGGGCTCAGACCTTCATCTCTTAATTGCAATGCCTGGTCTTCAGCTTCAGATAGGAATCCTTCACAACAGAGGCCTTTTATTAGAGAATTATAAGTTACAATACTTGGAGAAATCCCTCTCCTCTTCATGTCCCCAATCAATTCGTTGGCACGTTGGAAGTTGCCCACTCTACCATTTGCATCAATGAGCATATTGTAGATTTGCAGATTGGGTTGAATATCTCCGGCTACCAAGTCTTGGAAGAGGGCTTCCGCATCCGCAATTTTGTGCTTCTTACACAAGCCATTCAACAGAGAACCATAGGACACAACATTTGGTTTGATCCCCATCTTCTCTTGCATCTCCTTAATAATTCAGAGCACCTTTCAAATTGGCCAGCTCGTCCATAGGCATCGATGAGAGAATTGTAGATCCCTACAGTTGGGAACACTCCCTTCTCCACCATCTCCTCTGCCTCGGCCATCCTCCCTAATTTGCAGAGTCCATTTATCAGTGAACTGTAAGTGATGAAGTCAGACTTCAACCCAAGTGACTCCATCCGTCTCGGGGCAGAGAAGGCCCCCTCCAAATCCCCAACTCGGCAGTAGCCATCGACCATTGTAGTATAAATCACACTTGTTGGAACGAAACCCTTTTCTGTCAGCTTCTCCAAGACCTCTTCGGCCTTCAAAACCTTCCCGTCCTTGCAAAGCCCATCCAACAAAATACTGCACGTGTAGGCTTCAATCTGCACACCCTTTTTCATCGATTCATCAAACAATGCAAGCGATGGCTCCACATTCCCACATCTTGAATGCCCATCAAATAAAATACTGTACGTGAATCCATCAGGCACAAGCCCATCGGCCTCCATCTCTTCCAACAACCGTTCGGTCTCATCCATGCGGCGAGCACGACAGAGCCCAGAAAGCAGTGAATTGTACGTGACGAGGTTCGGCTTCAAACCAGAGGCCCGTATCCTGTCCCGCATTCCAAAAGCAGAATCCAAGTCTCCAGCTTTACAATACCCGTCAGACATCATGTTATATGTGACAATAGTCGGCGAGATTTCCCTCTCCACCATTTCATCAAACAGCTTCTGGGCATCTCCTGCTCGCCGCTCCCTCCACAAACCAGAGATAAGAACATTGTACGTGAAAGCGTCGGGCTTTCTTCGATCAATTCGCTTCATCCGGTCCAACAGCTCCAGGGCTCCATCAGTATCGCCGGATTTTACTGCAGATTGGATGGCTTTGTTGTAGGCCGGGGTGTCGGGAAATTCCGCAGGAAACGATCAAGGAGAAGAGATGCCAGGCATCTGAGTACCTTCGAGCGGAGACTATGGCTTCGAGCAGTAGCTTGCCGTAGTAGAGGGAGGGGAACCGTCGCCGGCCCTCGGGGAGGGCGGAGGGGAGGTCAATGGCGGCGTCGGGGAGTTTGAGGTCGGCGCAGGCCGCCACAAGGAGGCTTGCGACGAAGGGGGAGGGGGAAAGGGCTTGGAAGAGGTGGAATGGGGAAGGGAATACCTCTTTGTGGGAGAGGATTAGGGTTTTGGCGAGGGGTAGGGCGGACTCGAAGCGGCCGCGGCGGATGAGCGCTCGGAGCTTCTTCACGAGATTCTCTGGTCCTCCACCACCGCTGCTGTCGCCGTTTTCTGCTCGTCCGGTGTCTTTTCCTTCTTCGGGGTTCGTGGGAACGGAAGACAGAGGTCTTCGGAAAGGGGATGATGCAGGAGTTCGGGCTCTGTGGACGGCGAGGCGAAGGCGATTCGCCATGTCCTGGCGTCATGTGGCAGCAGCGGGGTTCAAGAGAGGTTTTGTGTCTACTTTTTTTTTTTAGAAAAAAAATCAAAATACAGCTAGACCCTCCGATTTAAAAATATTTTGAACATATCATCGTGATACCTCCTCAGCATAGGATTAACTAGCTTAGAACTCATACAATACACGGCATGTGATTATTTTTTTTAAAATAAATTTTATAATAATCAATAACTTTAATTTTATAAGGCTTCTTCATTAATTTATTATTTTTTTATTATTTTTATTTTTAATCATTTTTTAAATTTTTTTATCTCTCATTTTTCTTCTTTTTCAATCCTCTCCTCGTATACCTTCTAACTCTTTCAACAGTAAAGTTGACAATTTCGACCGTCAGCCACCACTATTATCAATGGCCACAGCATCTTCGAACTCGAGATGGAGCAAAAATATAGCAATATAAGGATAAATGATAGTTTTATGAGACACCGATCGAAATCTTAACAAGTATACCTCCAATTAATGATTTATGAAAGGTTTAAATTTTAAAAATTAAAAAAAATTAATATTAAAATTTTGAAGATCTAAACTATAATTTTTTTTAAAAAAATTTAAAATTTAAAATTTAATTTTTTTTTTAATTTCTTCTTTTACTGATTTGATCCTCTTTCTAAGATTGATATATCTAATCTACGGAATATCAGATTATCAGTATCTATTCTTTGAATATAAAAAATAATTAAAAATATATAACTAATTAATATTATTTAAAAAATAATTTATAATTAATTATATATTAGATAATTAGTTTTTAAATCTTAATTATTATTTTTAAATTTTTTATTTAATTATTAAGTCTAGATAAATTTAAATAGAAAAAAAATCAAGAATCCTCAGCAATAATAAAGTTCACGATAATAAAAAATCTTTAATATTTTTTTATCTTTTTTTTATTCTTTTTCTTTCTTTCCTCTTCTTCTTCTCTTCCGAGCTCCTCGGTCTTTGAGCTATCGACCTCCTCTACCTTAGGCATCACGTTGAGCCACTCGACCTCAAGGTCTCCCACCCGAATGAGGCTCCCGAGGATGGAAAAACATAGAAAAAATTAGAGAAAAATAAAAAAAAAATCAATGAAAGTAAAGGGAAGACAGAAAAAAAATTAAAGGTAAGACTCTTTCCCACCTTGCCGTCCTATGAGGGGCTGATATGAAACACCTTGATTTTGCTTCACATCGGTGAAGAAATTATTCTGTTGCATACCATTTTTTTTTTTACAAAAAAAAAAAATCCTACCTTTCACTAATTTTTCAAAAATTTCCATCAAAAACACATCAAAATTATCGTTTGACGCATGAATTCAATGCGATATGAATGGAGGCATTGCAAAACCTGCTCTACTTATCAAAAGCTCTAATCTTTTTATTTTCTCTTAGCCAAAATAGTACTAACAAACAAAAACAGCAACCTTTATGCGCCAGGGGATGACAAAGCCAGAGAAGAAGCAAATACCAAAAGCCGTTGCAAGAAATTTGAGAAAGAGGAAGGAGAGGAGAAGAAAGAAGGAGAAAGTAAGTATTTTGCTTACGGAATCGTGATAACGGCAGAAGCCATTGACGTTGCTGTCCTCGGTAAACATGGAGTCGCATCCATTCCTTTGGTATCGAACGGCGTTGCCCTTCTCCATGGTCGTATTCTCTCCCGATCTTTCTTTGTTGTCTCTCTCTTCTCCATAATAAATCACATGTCAAGCGGAGGCTTCTCTATGAAAAAATTATTCTGTTGCATACTATTTTTTTTTTTAAAAAAAGAAATCCTGCCTTTCACTAATTTTTCAAAAATTTCTATCAAAAACTCATCAAAATTGTCATTTGACATGTGAATTCAATGCGATATGAATGGAGACGCTGCAAAACTTGCTCTACCTATCAAAAGCTCTGATCCTTTTATTTTCTCCTGACCAAAGTAGTACTAATAAATAAAAACAGCAATCTTTATGCGCCAGGGGATGACAAAGCTAGAGAAGAAGCAAATACCAGAAGCCGTTGCAAGAAATTTGAGAAAGGAAAAGGAGAGGAGAAGAAAGAAGGAAAAAGCAAGTGTTTTGCTTACGAAATCGTGATAACGGTAGGAGCCATCGACGTTGCTGTCCTCGATAAGCATGATGTCGCATCCATTCATTTGGCATCAAACGGCATCACCCTTCTCCATGGCCGTATTCTCTCCTGATCCTTTTCTGTTACCTCTCTCTCTTCTCCGTAATAAATCACGTGTCAAACGGAGATTTTTCTATTGAGAGACATCCATTTTTATATATATATATTAGATTAGATTTCAATTAGTAATATATAATTTAAAAAATTTTAAAGCAGTTCAGTCTGATCTTTAGCTGCATCTTGCATTTAAAACACTATTATAAAAGATAATTTTATCTCATTGAAATAATTTATTCACCAAAAAACCATCCTCAATTTTTTCTCTTCTCATCATCTCCTCCTCCTCGTTTCTAAATCGCACCACTGTCCTTATCCTTCCCCTAGTTCCTTTTCTCTTATCTGCCTTGATCCCACCCTTGCTCAATCTATTCCTGACCACCACCTCCTCTTCCAAGCTCCTCTCTAAATCTTGTCACTGTCTTTGTCCCTCCTTTCCCTCTTTTCTGATCCCAAGCTCCATGCACTCCAGCTATCTTTTCCTTCTTTCAACAATTTATTTTTCTCTCAAATCTTATTGCTATCCTCGTTGTTTCTCTCCATCTAATTTAGTTTGAACCCCTCCTTTCTATTGACTTCGTTCTCATCATCTCTTTCCCCTCCCTCCTCTCCTGCATTACTGCCTTCTCAAT
Source organism: Elaeis guineensis (assembly GCF_000442705.2). NCBI lineage: Eukaryota > Viridiplantae > Streptophyta > Magnoliopsida > Arecales > Arecaceae > Elaeis > Elaeis guineensis. Next base: position 177,951,086 of record NC_025993.2, on the reverse strand, counting down.
TCCATTGCTGCCTTTGTTATATCATTGCCACCTTTGACCTTGTTTGCAGCATCCCATTGGCGTCTCTTGCTTCATTTCTATGGTTATTCACCACATAGAGATCAAGAACCATAGCACTGGATTCGACCCTACCGTCTTTGACTATAATATTATTAAGAAATGTCATCAAAATAAGAATATATTAATCCTAAAAGCCTCGGATAACCATTAGCCTAAATAAGCAACGATGGATATTAAGACTATCTTGAAACACTTAATTAATTTTTTGAGATCATTTGAAACTTTTAAATGATCTCAAAAAATTTAGAGGATGTCTAATTATTTTTATTTTTCACATTTTTAATTAATTCTAAAAATTATTATTTTATATCGATATGGTCCAGCTGTCTGTCAAGTCAGCAACACCGTGAACAGATTGGGTCAAAAGATTAAAATATTTTTAAAATTGCTGTTGAATGTAAAAGAAAAGTAGATTTGTCAAAGATGCTTGATTGCCTGGAGGTAAACCCAGTCCTTTCAGAACCTGTGCCTCATTTAAAAAAATGGTACCTGGTTTAATAAGTGGAAGCGAACTGGCCGCAGGACGAGAATTTTGCTGCATGCGGAGATCGCGTTCTTGACCGCCGCTTCTAGGTCGAGCGCCTGCCTGCCACCCTCCAACGCCCAGGGCGACGGCGGCAGCTGGCATTTCCGCATTCTCCAAGCCCATTCGCCAGGATTCGATCTTTTTGCATGGAAATGTAATCCGGTAAGAGAAAAGGAGTAGTAGAAGACCGGAGCAGTGAAAAGAGATGGAAAAAAAACTGGAAAGTTGCTTCTTTTCCTTCCCATTGAACCTCCCATATCGTCCACCGACTGTGATCAGAGAAGGATTTCATCGTCGTATTATACGAATTCAAAGCTGCTCTTCTTTGGGTCAGGTAGACCGGATGATCGTGATATGGGAGAGCTCTGAAGCTTCGCCAAGTAGTCTGAGGAGATTGTTTGACTTAGGAGGCTATTAGCTCTGGATTTTAATTTTTCATTTGCTGCAGCCATCTTTTCTTGCTCCCTTGTATCATATTTGCTTCCTGTACAGTCTTCTTCGTTTGGTAAACGGGTGGCTCTGCCTCTATTCACCAATAAAATAAATAAATAAACAAATAAATTCTGATGGAATAAAGAATTACATTAGGTCGACAGAGTAAAATGAGGGATTAAGTTATTTAAAAAAAAAAAAAAAAGATACTAGAGGAGCTCTGAGTGGAACTTGGACAAAGTGGAGAGGTGAAAGCATAAATTATACCCTCCCTTTTTTTTGAAAAAATTAACGAAGCAGTTATACCAGTTGAAGGTGAGAAAATCCCTTCCCATCCATTGTTGAGCAAAAGGATACTTTTGGGCCCCAACTCCTTGAAGCTACTCACGTACAAATTAAGCACGTCTACATTCAAATAACTTATGGGTTTTGAATCTCGGGAGCCAAACCGCATACACAACATATGTCATCAACAGTTCCCCTATAAAAAACTGCATGCGAGGAGGAATTTTAAGTTGCAATACCTGTCTCCACTTAGGCCAGCGCTCATGGATAGGGGTTGTATCATTCGTGCAAAAGAAGGATTCACCTTCCTTTGCACGAATCCACTGTTGGATCATGCACCGGTCACCAGATCTCTGCAGTGGATGAAGGAAGGTAAATGATATACAGATAATGCACGACAAGAAACAATTCAATAATGCATGAAGGACTTTTTAAAAGCAACACAGATATACAGGATTGTCACTTCAATTAGCTATATATGATAGTGATTAATGAAAGAAGTAGAAGCAAATTACATGTTTCCTTAATGGCTAAAAGTAAAACTTGATGGAGTTGTATATTCATTCTGATTGAGTAGAATAGCAAATAATTAATCATAGTAGAAGAAGAAATGTGTCATTCTGGTGCATAAATTAACTTCAGAAAATGAGAATAAAACAAAGGCAACTACTCCTGCATAACATCTCAAACAATTGTATTCGAAAAAATATGACATCTATATAGAAGATGCTTGTTGCATGTAAAATAAAATAACAAAGCATTCAATTCTTAGAAAATATAAATTGCAGACTCGTACCTCTTCCTCAGGAGCTTCATGAGTACCCGAAGCATCTCTCCTCCATAATCTGGGCAGCTCATACACCAGAATTCAGTTCTCTTCCGTCATATTCTCCTTTTCATTTCATCATTAGGTGGCTCCACTTACTGCATTCAGATTTCAAAACTTTTGTTGACCAAACATCTGTGATAAATTAGTGGCCAAAAAAAGACTCTTCACTATTTCCCCGCATAAAGCGCAATTTTTTTCCTGGATATGTGGAATCAGCTATTTTCTTGTCCGTTTCTGTCTAGCACAATATCATTATACTCATGACATTGCAGTAAGGTTGTCAAAAAGAAAGGAAAAAAAAAAAGGTGATTCATCAGCTTTGATTACCATAGTATGGTATTAGAAGCACTCCCTGGGCTAGTCCTCAACCTAAATACCAGGAAGACAACGATTTCTCCTTATATCTGACCTTCTGTACACATGCCGACCTCTGATCTAGTGCATGTCACCTCATAAAGTGATAGGCCCCTGTCTTCCATCTCTTGCTGCAAAGCAAGTGCTCTTCTTTCATCTCCATATTTCATGTACGAATTAATCAGTGCACTGTATACACCCCTATCAGGAGCCAGATTGTTCTGCAACATCTGCTGATATAAAGTATCAAGTTCATACATTCTTCCATCCTTGCCCAAACGACTTATTAGTGAATGATATGTAGCTAAGGTTGGTTTGACGCCTAACTTCTCCATCTCTTGATAGAATTCAATTGCCTTCTTCGCATTGCCAATATTGCAATATGCAGAGATTAGAGTACCATATGTAATCACGTCAGGGCTCAGACCTTCAACTCTTAATCGAAATGCCAAATCTTCAGCTTCAGATAGGAATCCCTCGCCACAGAGACATTTTATTAAAGAATTATAAGTTACGATACTTGGAGAAATCCCTCTCCTCTTCATGTCCTCAATCAATTCACTGGTACGTTTGAGATTGCCCAGTTTACCATTTCCATCAATGAGCATATTGTAGATTTGCACATTGGGCTGAATATCTCTGGCTACCATGTCCTGGAAGATGGCTTCTGCTTCAACGAGCTTGCACTTCTTACACAAGCCATTAACCAGAGAACCATAGGAAACAACATTCGGTTTGATCCCCATCTCTTGCATTTCCTTAATAATTCCAGAACACCTTTCAAATTTGCCATCTCTCCCATAGGCATCGATGAGAGAATTGTAGGTCTCCACACTTGGGAACACTCCCTTCTCCACCATCTCTTTCACCATCTCCTCTGCCTTAGCCATCCTCCCTAATTTGCAGAGTCCATTTATCAGTGAATTGTAAGTGATGAAGTCAGACTTCAACCCAAGTGATCCCATCCGCCTTATGGCAGAGAAGGCCCCTTCCAAATACCCAACTCGGCAGTAGCCATCAACGATCGTATTATAAATCACACTTGTTGGAACTAAACCCTTTTCTGTCAACCTCTCCAAGACCTCTTCGGCTTTCGAAACCTTCCCGTCCTTGCAAAGTCCATTCAACAAAATACTGCATGTGTAGGCTGAAATCTGGACACCCTTTTCCATCGATTCCTCAAACAAAGTAAGCGATGACTCCACATTCCCACATCTTGAATGCCCATCAAATAGAATACTGTATGTGAACCCATCTGGCACAAGCCCAGCAGCCTCCATTTCCTCCAACAACTGTTTAGTTTCGTCCATGCGGGGAGCACGACAGAGCCCAGAAAGCAGTGAATTGTACGTGATGAGGTTCGGCTTCAAACCAGAGGCCCGTATCCTGTCCCGGATCGCAAAAGCAGAATCCAAGTCCCCAGCTTTACAATACCCATCCGTCATCATGTTATATGTGACAATAGTCGGCGCGATTTCCCTCTCCACCATTTCATCAAACAGCTTCTGGGCGTCCCCAGCTCTCCGCTTCCTCCATAAACCAGAGATTAGAACATTGTACGTGAAAGCGTCGGGATTTCTTCGATCAATTCCCTTCATCCGGTCCAATAGCCCCAGAGCTCCATCGACATCGCCGGATTTCACTGCAGATTGGATGGCTTTGTTGTAGGCCGGGGTATCAGGGGAAATTCCACAGGAAACGATCAAGGAAAAGAGGTGCCGGGCATCGGAGTATCTCCGAGCGGAGACTAGGTATTCGAGCAGGAGCTTGCCATAATAGATAGAAGGGAACCGGCGTCGGCCCTCGGGGACGGAGGAGAGGAGGTCGAGGGCAGCGTCGGGAAGGTTGAGGTCGGCGCAGGCAGCGACGAGGAGGGTGGCGGCGGAGGGGGAGCTGGAGAGGGCTCGAAACAGGTGGGATGGGGAAGGGAATACCTCTCTGTGGGAGAGGATTAAGGTTTTGGCGAGGGGTAGGGCGGACTCGAAGCGGCCGCGGTGGATGAGAGCTTCGAGCTTCTTCACGAGATTCTCCGGTCCTCCGCCGCCACCGCCGCCGCCGCCTTTGGCTCGTTCGATGTCTATCTCTTGTTTGGGGTTCGTGGGATCGGAGGAGAGGAATCGTCGGAAATGGGTGGCCGGGGGAGTTCGGGCTTGGTGGGCGGCGAAGCGAAGGAGCTTCGCCATGTCGCGGTTTTACGTGGTTGCAGAGGTTCAACGGGGCTCTCGTCATGTGTACACGAGTAATTCTATTCATCTTATGCCCCAAAAATTTTTCTTGTAGCTTTATCAAATTTAGCAACGTGGTTGGATCTAAATGGAGAGAGAATTTAAACTATATCCTGTACTTCTTTTTTATCAACTAAAATCCACCTTCCTCCACGGCATATTTCTAGATTGTAGAGCATCCGTTGCTACGTCAATGTACGCATACAAATATCATCTACTCTTATTAAAAGATTAAATTAGTTAATATGGCTTGATACACTAGAAATAGGAGATTTCAGGAGTATTATTTATCCTGAGACATTTCCAAGTTTACCTGTTAAAGCACATATTCATGAACAAATTTTCTGATGAACAATTTATGGAAACTTGCTACTTCAAATAGCAAGGTATTTTTCTTTTATAAGGCACGGCCATTCCTACCATCATATAGTTTATTAACTAGAGAGCATAAGCTCATAAAAGTATATTAAAACTATCGATCTTTCCAACCGCAAGATGGACGTCCATTTGAATTTACTGATCTTTTATTACTAAAGATGTCCATGTAACATGCTTTTTTATTGAATCGACAAAACTTGACCTAGCCTTTTTATTCAAATGTGAGCGAACGACTTTCTTAGACAGATGTTTGGGCGTCGTTTTTTTAATAATGGTTGGGAGAATCACACATCTCATGTTTGCATTTAGTGTGTGAAAGCACATGCTATGCACCTTTTCAGTGCATGCCAATTAACCAAAATAACCTTGTTCATTTCATGAATCAGCGGCACAATACATGAATGCCTACAACTATTTTATCAACATACCCTTTTGAGCACATATCAAACATATGCCCCTTTAGAAGGCAATACAACGGTCACACTGGACGGAAACATGAAGCCATATATAGTGGCTGACATGCCATCTGATAATTTACCAATGATGATCCCATAGGCTCTTCTAAGTCTAGTTGGTCCGCTATTTCTATCAAAAAGTATGATAGTTGAATCTATATGATATCTAGGTGAAGATTAACCGTATGTAGCATCACCCCTGAACAATACCCTCCCAATATGGACTCCAAAAAAGAATCTAAACTATATTATTTTATATCTATTAAAACCCACTACATATCTCGATTGCAGGAATTTCTTCAAAATCGGTACTAGTGCATCCTTTGCGGCTTCAACCCATGTATATGAACAATTGACACTTAGGTAACACGATGAATATTAGTTGTATGGCATGATACATTAGAAAAGGGAGATTGAAGACCACCATTCATAAAAGTTTCTAAAATTATCTTTTAGAGAACATATTCATGAATCGATTTATCCAAATTAGCTTGTCACTCAAAAAAACAAAATGTTTTTCTTTTGTAGGTTGTGTGTGTTCCAACTTTTTATGCTATTATCTAGATATAACAAGCTCACAATTGTGCGTCAATGTTTCAGAAAAGACTCAGCACTTTCGCAGTAGGGAGATGAATGTCAGTTTGGATTTACCATCCTTGGATTAATAAAGCAATCTACTTAACATACTTTTTGATCGAACCGACAAAACTTGACCTACCTTTTCTGCTCAAGCGCAAGCCAGCACCACATCGGACAGATGCTTACGTGTCGCGTGGTTGGTTAAAAGATGTCACACATCGCGCGTGTGCATTTACTGTGACAGCACACACGTTGTTCGCCTTTCGAGAAGGATGCCAATTTAGCAGTTCGAACATTTTATGAAGTATCAGCGGAACATGTCAGTGCTTGCTATTATATTTACTATCATGCCCTTTTGTGCAAAGGCCAAATGTATACTACCTGGAAGAGAGTATACATCAACCAAATTGGATGAAAACATGATGTTTAGCTACTAACATGTCATCTCATAATTCACAGATGATGATAGCACATGCTCTTCACAAATCCATTTTGTCCACTATTTTTATCATGATGTAGGTTAATTGAATCTACATGCACAGTTTGGTAAGGCGTTGGCTGCACAATAAGTACTGTGCCAAGATGCGCCCATCTGATGCCAACGTGTCTTCGTAGACAAAGCCCGATGGCAACGGTTGCCCAAAGGATGCCTAAGTTGCAAGCAATTCTAGGCAGAATATTTGTTGGGAGAAATTTCGTTTGGATCGAAGATAAAAAAAAATCGAGGGTCCAGTATATTCTCAGTCTAATCAGTCCACCATCAGTGCTAAAAGGTCTTCATTGGCTATGCTGCCCCATGTATCTTACTGATTCTTGATTGCGCATCGTCCTCTATGCATGTGCTATGATAGTGGCTCTGAGTTATTTAAATTTATATTGATAATATTATCATAATTAATTACAAAGATTCTCCTCTATTCAGGAGATACAGTGGATGATCCCTCTCACAAGCTTGACATTCTCAAGTCAGGACAATGTGCTCCACATGTACTACTTGATAAGGCATTAATTGCCTTTCCTCATCCCATCCTCCCATGAGCATTGTTACAAGACAAAAGAAAGAGAGAGAAAAGATGATGAGAGAGAAAAAGAAGGAAGAGAATGCATTCGGCTTCAGCCCACATGCGTCCGATCCCACCTCATCCTCCGATCTGACATCGACCTCCGCTCAGCTCCACTCTTTGGCGATTAGTCCCGAAGAGGCACCTTTATGGCATTATCATATCACCATGGGAGTAACCATGAGTAATGCAAGCCCCTCCTATGCTCTCAGCTTTTGCTTATTAGCCCATACCATTAATAAGTGGGGCCCCCATATGCCCTGAGATGACAACACCAGGAGTGATTCTCAAAGACATCTATGGGAGACAAAAAATTTCTGATAGTTCTATACTCTTCCATGACTAACAATCTGACTAGTGGTCAGGACAGCAAACAGCGGACCACAGGTGGCCATGACTAACAAATTGTTAGTAGACAGACAGCCTATCCTGATAGTCTACGGGCTCAGGTCGACCAGCCTTCGATCTTCGTCTATAAGAAGGAGAAAAAGAAGGCCCCCCATGTATGCAATATCTCTCTCATGAATGCTCCCATTTCCTGCTTGTTGGCCAGATGACCGACTCGAGCGTTGGAGGGTCCCCACAGCTCCGATGGAGATTTTTTTTTATAGGTCTTGCTCTCGGTGATCTGACGTTCCACCAACTCCAGCTGCTCCGGTGCTTGACAAAAATCCACACCAATAGTATTAATTAACATAAATTTTATATATGTTGGCACGAACTTAGACACCAGAAGAACAACAAAAAAAATATTCAATGCATTCATCCAAATTACTATAACAAATTGATATAACACCAACATGAGATTCATGTATTTGATTATGTTGTGAGAAATAGAAAATTTTATACATGTCTTCATACTTTGAGCTTGTTTACTTTTTGATATCTCTTTCTAGATAAAAGCTTGTTTACTTTTTGATCAGACACCCAATCTACAAAACATGAGTAATTGACTTTTAGTGATTTCATAATCTTAGAGGCCTTTTGAGTCAATATTTATTTTCGTTTGATAGAAGTTGTGACTTTTTAATCTCATTCTAGACTCACATGAATGGAGAAAACACATTTAATTGAGTTCTAGTGATTGCATAATCTTAAAGGCCATTTGAGTCAATATTTCTGAATTTGTTTTTTCTTGGTATAAATGGTGACCTATTAATCTTATCCTAGACTCATTTCAATGCAGACTATTGCTACTTCTCAAATATATAAGCAAATGCAAACTTCAGCAATGATAACTATTCTCTGATTTGAGGGGTTTGCCATTCCACTTCCTCATGTCCTTTCCTTTTGGAGGGAGAAGAATTGAGTCATACAATTAATAATGTATAGACAAAGTTTTATTTATGTCTTTTTGGTTTAGGGTGCCATTTTATCCTCCTCAATACAAACTTTAGATTTGTTGATCTCAAATTTTAAGATAGTTGGCCATGTTAAAAAATGTAAGGTTATAGGTCCATATTGGAAAAGGTTTTTTTTTTTTTGGTGGGATGGATAGGCTACATGGAGTGGCCTTTTTATTGGGGACATTTGATTGCTGGAATGTGTGGTGAAAATTATTGGATCAGATAAACAAGCTGTAGGATGATTGTTTGACTTCAAAAGAAATGCTGTTTGGTTGTTAGTAAAATTCACCTTATTAACGCCACCTTATTTTATCTACCTTTTCTTTTTATGCTAAGCTAACAGTTAAAAGGTTTGAATATGTAAGGTGCAATTTTCTTTGTTTTGAATTTTGATCCAGTGATTGTAGAAGGTTTCACTTACTAATAAGAGTATGCTTACATAAGCTCATGATACAATAGGAGTGTTAATTGTAGTATCGCCTTGGTGCCTGTTTGGTTATAAAGTAGCTTAGATTCTTTTTTGTTGCAAAGTTAGTGTAGAGTACATGGGAAAAATATTTATAACCCATTTTCCTCCAAAGTTACCCACTTCGCATTTAATCTAATTGGAGAGAAAAGAAAGCAATTTCTTCAATCTTTTTTTTTTTTTCTTGATGTAAAAGTTGGGAGGTTGAAAGCAAGCACCCATGATTTATTGTAATAGAGTAAGAGGCAAATCAGTACAGATGTTTGCTGGCCTTGGTGGGGTTCATGGTGGGAGAAAACTGTTCATCCCAACGTAGCTAACTCTCAAGGGTCCGAAGGTCAACAGTTATACAAGTACATGATGGAGAAATTAAAAAATCTGAAAAACCGATTGAAGAATGTATCTAAGAACTCCAAAAGTGTTTGAAACAGCAACTAAGCATTGAAGAATCAAGTGTAATGTATGCATATCAACAATGTCAGTATCACAGGCTTCCTTGGAAATTCTACCACTTTATGGGTGTTCACTAATTTCATCCAACAATGGTATCAAATGAATGAAGGTCACAGATAAACTTTCTCTAACTTTGAATAGATAAATTTTAGAGGATAGCTTGACTTGGAGTCCTTGGGAACCTCGAACAACTATTGCTTGGAGTTTTAATTTAATGTATCTAACATACCAATTTTCTTGGAAGCTCAGTATCATGCAATCGATTTTGCTCTGGGCATATGTTATAAAGATGATCGGGGAGATGGATCTCAGCATACCAAATAGAACTATAGCAGATTTGAGGAGCAGATTAGTGGCAGATCATTGCTGCCTTAGAAGCTCATTGAGACCTTCTTCTTTTCCCTGCTCATGTCATATGTCCCAGTTCGTTTTTTTTTTTTTTTAATAGTGTATTTTTAGTTTGAATATGTCACCGGTACCCTACCTGAGGTCAGGGTCATTGCAGAACATTCTGAATGCTTAAATTTCATATACTATTACCATTACATTTCTTCTTCTCCATTAAGTTCAGAGGCTCCACAGCATGCACTAGATGTTGATAATATATTGTGAAGATCAAACACCAAGTCCTTTTCGCACTCAGCGGTAATTCCATCAGGCTGTACTTAACAAGTGTGAAGTAGTGGCAGTCATCAGTCGCCTGAAATTGATTTCCACAGGTGACTGCTCTTTTCACTCTAGATTCTAGTAGTGGTGAAGTAGGGGAGCCTGCCCCTCTGACTATTGTCCACCATGTACTGAGGGATTTCATGGATTGACAAGATTGCACGACGATCTCCTTGCTCAACAAGATGCACTGCTAGTTATAAGCTTACTGGTTTTGATCCTAGACAGAGAATCATGCAGGCCTTTGATCATGATTTATCTTATAAGAGTCCAGATCTATAATGATTTATGCACCATGCTACCTTTTTTTTGTATGAAACACTTTCAGCTGGAGATGGATGAATATGAATGAGGAGTGAGACCTGTTGTGGTGTAGAGAGCGCATCTTTAGTCCCACATCAGTTGTGAGTCAAGAGGGAGTATGACTTATATAGATCAAAACCATCTCTTCCCCTTTAAGGCACCTTTTAAAAGACAAAACTATGAGGCCCAACATGGCACTTGACATGGACCTAGGTCAAAACGGATAATACTTCATGTGCACGAGTGTAGAGACCGAGCTGTCCGATCCATCCAAACCATCTGACCCTTTGACTGTCCTTGAGATCCAGGTTATTCAACTTAGAAAAACAATTCTCGCTCTCTATCTCTGTGTGCGCGCTTTGAAAACCAGCAGCTATGCCAAGCAGGGTCTAAATACTTTGTTATGGTAATCAAAGATGCAGTTATCTAGGTATACCAAAGCTAGGATGCACCACAGGCGCAAGGATGCATATCAAGTTCAGCTCTAGGAGAGCTAGTGGATTTGGATGATGAAGCTCAGATCCACAGGTGAAGTTTAAATTCCAACCTGCAGGTTTTAGGGGGTAATTTGAGAACAAGTGCCGAAGGAAGAGAGCTGTTTGAGAACAATTAATCAAAAGACTGGAATTAGTTTGTAGCCAGAGATCAATGTTGATATTAATCAGGCCTTGGCTTTTTGCATTCGAAAAGACCCTCCAAGGGAGGAGTTGCATGTTATTCTGAAAAGAACAACCGATTCATGATGATCGTGTTGCGGATTTCATCAGTTGAATTTATCACTCTGGACTTGCTGGTGTGCATTGGCCTAGTTAGCCAATTATAAGTAATTCCAGACATCTACATTTCAGGAATCTTTTTGCCTCCACCTTGATCAATCCATCTAATGTGTGGGATGTTAGGGAAATACTTGAATGGACAATGTCATCTTCTAATTTACTGTAGCTATTGTGAGAATTTTTCAAATTATGGACTGTCATTAATTAATTAATTATTTTATTTTATTAAAAATGGGCTGATTATATGATCCAGATTAATGGACATACATGTAAGCCCAATATTATTAATGATCCTTGTGTTTTGGGCTATGCATACCTTATGTTGGGTAATGTACTTGGGGTGGCATAGTGTAGGCTTGAATCTGACTTAAGCCTATGATAGGAGGGCCTATTAGGATTAGTTTTAAATGGCTAGATCCCCTCTCCAATTTCTATATATATTATAAAATTAGTTCTCAAGCTTGTCCCATCATATTACCATCTATTAAGAGGAACTGAAAAGAAGGACTTGACTTTTGATGTTCGTCTGAGCATCTGTGATTGATCAATTATTGGAAATCAATGACGAATATAGGTACGCATCCTAAATCTTAGAATAATTCAATGTTCTAAACTTATATGGGGTTTATGAATCTCTTATACGTGGAGATCTGTTCTCAAATTATAATTTTGTGTTCTAATCTTCTACATGAGATTTATAAAAAAAATTTATTAGCTATTTGAGTATCAACTTACTTTAATTGTAGATTTAGAAGATCCACTAGTACTGATCAATTTATTTTTTCTTTTGAGAGGAAGAGAAGGAAAACCCACCAGACTTTTCATCAAGAAAATGTGAAGGAAACACTTTCAGAAACAAAGAGAGTAAGAGAAAGGAGGAAAAGGGAAGAGAATACTCTCACCCCTAACAAGCCTAATTCTCTATTAATGTTACTTTCCATAATTTGCCTCTTTCAAGGCTTTGGAAGCAAGGCCAGTTACCTCTTAGGAGGCGAGAAGAGGGATTGTGGCAATGGTGGAATCGCCAATGCGAGATTTTCAGCAATCAACCTTTTTAGACAAAGGCCAGAAGAGAGAACTCCGGCTCGGCTTCGGAGACACCTTCCATCGAGGAGATGGTAAAGAGAAAATGAGACCACTTCACCTTTTGTGCTTCCCTCCTCTGCTCATCGCCTCCCACACCCTGGCGGCGAACCTTATACTTCTTGCACTAGACTTCTCATCCTTCCTCCCCCGCAGCCGGAACCCTCTAAACAGAAGAGATGGAACCATGTAGTTGGACTAAAGCTATGTTATGAGCTTTTTATCCACCTTGTCAAACGGAAGAACCCAATATGCAATGGACCATTGTGCAGCACAAAGCCTTGATAACAGTGTGCAAAGGTTTCATGCAGCAAGGCTAGAGAAAATATCAACGTATCATGTTGGAGACCAGCAAGTCAATGGATAATCCAACGAAGCAGCACATATGGTATAGCCCTATTTGCCCGTGCTTTTTTTTTTTTCCGCTGGTTTGTTTTAAAATAAAGCATGCAAAAAATGAGATTAAAATATTTAATAACTAAATTTTTTTAAATATTTTATTTTAAAAAATTTAAAATATTTTGATCTTAAATATATTATCTTCCACCCTACAAAGCATCTTTCGAGATTTTTTTCTTAAATAAAAATTATTTTAAATAAACACATAATTTTTTTTAAAAAAATAAAATAACACAATACAGCAGTTATTATCAAATATTTTTTTATTTTAATTTAAAATATAATAAAATAAAATATATTGCTTGTAGAGCAGCTATTTTATTTATAAATACAGTGCAGCGTAGCACAACAGGTTCAAACTTCAAACAGGATCAAAGTTTTGATTTTTCGACTTCCAGTCAAATCCATCACTTGGGCTAATCTAAATAGACGGTGATTGGAGCTGGCGAATTCCTCTTTAGGGTCGGTCCTTGACAGGTAAGCCAAGCAACAAGGCGACAACCTGCTGCCCTCCTCTCCTAGGTTTTGGTTGTATCTTTCGCGCCAAAGAACGATTGATATTGTTTCACGACATCAACCGTTGGATCTCACAATCCGATACTCTGTTCATCTTTGCACAGCTTTCGAAGCTGCAAATTCCGCCATCCAACGGTTGATGTCGCGGAACAAGGGAATCATTCTTTCGGACGAAAGGTACAACCCGATCCCTCCTCCCCCTCCACCTCTCTCATATTTCTCTCGTGTCGGTGCTCCCAAATGCCTTCCTCGGTTTCATATTTCTTGCCCAGAAAACCAAAAAATTCGCCGAGAGATGTCCGAGGTGAAGGATGCCGGAGCGATCTGGAGGATCATCGTAAACCATTTCTTCTTACCGATTGTTCACGGAGCTCGTTCTCTCCGCCTCTATTGAGGAATCGGCAACATTCCCGCCTTAAAACCCTAAAATCTTGCAGGTGATTTCGCCACCGTCTTTTTTTCTCTCTCTCCATCGTTTGATGGAGTTCTTGATCGCAGGCTCCACCAAGAACGCGTCACAGAAGGTTGTTCTTAATCAGCATTGTCGTTACAGAGAGTTTTTGCCTCTGCAAGCCGTCCGAAAGGCTGTTTGGGTTCTTAATTTGGTGTCTCTTGGCTAATTTGAAGGCTTCTCTAGACGTTTTCTATTCCAATGGTGAGTCTTCGCTGCCACTGTTGTGATCATCATGTCATTCTCTCAGTTCTATCCTTTGATCCCCTTTTTTGTCTTTCTTTAATCTTTTTCTTTGTTTTGGACTTTCCCTTTAACAGAGAAGGGGTTTTTTTGTTTGTTTAGGAATCTTGGACCAGTGATAGTGATGAGGATTTTGAATGGGGTAGTGATGATGAAGTCGTTGATGAGGGCACGAGGCACAGCTCTGTGCCGCCTTCTGGTCCAAGCCAACCGCCGATTCCTACACATGAAGCCATCACAGGCCCATCTAATAAGGTAATTAAAGCTATGTTTCGTCGAGATAAGAAAAAGTTGAGGTTCTTTACACCCCTGCATCTTGGGTGTCTTGGTAGGTGAGTGATACCAAGATGAACCAATATATAGGTTTATTGTTGGTAGGCTGAGAGATTATTAAGAGGACAAACAAAATGTTTGCCAATATAGAAGAATTAAAATAAAATTTTAGTTTTTTTCATTGATTTTTGATATTTAGTGATTGGAAAACCCAAATAATATAGTGAAAAGTGTATTGGAAAAATCTTGGCCAGTGAATGTCTAATAGTCTTGGATTGTCAACTGTCTTTCAGTTTGGACACTTTTACTTTTGATGCAGAATTTATAGGATGCATTTTACTTTTTGAATGATGGATGGTGGAAATAATGTAACTGGGTTTACTGACTGATTGCATTCTTTATTTATCCAAGGCTTGTGAGGAGGGCCCTTCTCGTCCTAGTTTGGTCCGTGAATTTATAGTGATGGGATTTAAAGAAGACATGGTGGTTAAAGCAATTGAGGAAAATGGTAGGTGCTCGATGTTACAGTCATCTGATAGTAAAAAAATTAGCTACTGTTTGATGGCATATATCAACAATTGTTTTGTGGCTTGCAGGGGAAGGTGACACAGAAGCTATACTAGAGACACTACTTACCTATAAGGTAAGCATTTGCATTGCTTATCTGGAGTAACCAATATATACTCAATGCTTTATTGGGCTTAAGAAACTTAACATTGCACCTATACCACGTGTTTGGTTCATATGCAAGGAGTTAGGGTTACATTTCTCATAGTTTAGTTTATTTTATACTTTGCAGGCTATTGAAAAAGCTCCTTCAGACCATGACAGCTCCCCAAATGATTGTTCTTTACCAAGTGACAAAGAGAATACAGATGAAGATCTTTCTGACATGGATGGCTTTGAGGACGAGGTAATTTACTTAACTGGCCTCTTTTACAAGTTTCATGCTGTAGAATGGACTTATTTGGCAAATGCAAATACAGATATAAAAGGATTAATTTTGATATATAAGAATATTATCGAGAATCTATGTTGTCCTTGTTTACTCTGCGTTATTTTTCCTTGGGAGTAATTACTAATATTGGAATATTTCTAGTTATTGACAACTTGAGGTAGTTCATTCCATGTGATGCAAGGTGGTCCCTCAAGTTGCTTAGTGCTTTATTAGATTTATTTTGGTCTTGATTTTGACACATCAGAGTTCTCATAAATAAAGGGATACTTTAGGATGTTTAGTGGTTTACTCTTTTGTGTGTTATGCGTTGTCCAGAAAAATGAACTATATTTCGGGAAGTAGTGTTTTCCCGTCATGTTTGAACTTTGAAGCTATTGTAGGATGCCCAGTGATTTAGTTTTGCTGACTTATGTATGAAAAGATGCTATAAGAAGATAGTTTGGTGTGATGTTTTGAAATATGGGAAACATGACATCTAATGTTTAAGATGATCATTGTTTAGGTCTTTAGGATGTTGAAACTGAATAATTAAACTAATGTTTTTGGTACTGTTTTGAGACAAAAATAGTATTTATGTCTAATGCAATTACTGAATTTTTCATAATCTAACACCTTGCTTTCTTTAGGCTAGTGCCATTTGGAACCTAGTGTTTCGGGTAAGGGGGGTCCTGGCACCTTAAGGCATCTTTGTTTTTGAGAACCTTGCTCCAAATCATGCCCTAAGATTGTACATGCTGATAAAGATCTCTTGGTGGTTGTATAAGAGACTGGCATTCAAATCCTTCCTTCACCATTGTGTTGTCTAAGTTGGAGTAAGCTACATCACTTGCCATTGTTCTATATGACAAACTTTTCCCTATTCCTTTTGTTTTTTTATGGAAACAAGCATTTCTACTATGAACGTGGGTCATTGGGTAACCATTGAAATATATGTAATTGCTGTAACTGGTAACATGCACACATTGTATTTTCTTATAATGCATCAATAACATTTTATTTGTCATTTCATTGAGTCAATTTCACCGTCTCAAAACTGCTGCATAGCTTTTAAATTAGACAACTAGATGTTAGATTGGTAATCATCTCCAAGACCTACTAGATCATTGGCCTCCTAGTAGATCATGGTGTGCAGTGAAGATGGTACATGGAAGCAATTGTTTATGGAGATGAGGTAGCAGAAACAGTTTGTGGCAGGCGGCATTAAAGACCATGAAGGAGGTGCATCCTCTGATGCATGGAAGGACAAAACCTTGGGATTGGAGTTGCCTTGAAAAGGTAGCAATGACTATGATTTCATTTGAGATGGCAGGTTCTACCGTTCTAGTAAGGGGAGAAGGAAATCTGTAGATACTTAGGGAGAAGAAAATGGAGGGATTGTGGGATCTTATAAAAATCCTTTTAATAGTTTGGAGTAAACATTGGTGGCGGAAGTTGTAAGCTTAATATTGAATTCTAAAAGATGTTTTTATCTCGTAGAAGTTTCGCAGTAACAAGGGAGAATTCATGATTCTTACACATGTTCCATGCAAACTAGGATCAATAGCTTAAGATGAGGAAACAAAATCTCATATGTGTGGAGCATACTTGCAATTGTTCAACAAGTGGTGGGGGGCAGGTGCTGTGTATGAGTTGAAGGTCGAGAAGCACAAGAGTAGAGATGGAGAAAATGGCAAGAGGAAGGGTTAGAGATGTGACAAAGAGAAGGCATGGGTATTGATTGTGCATAGGTTGGTGAAAACTGAGGTAGAATTGATAAATTCATTGTATGGGTAACTAAAGCTGGGACAGAATCTAGGAACGTGAATGCATTCATGTGGAGGGGTATATTAAGTAGAGGTGTATTTTGAGAGCATAAACTCTTTACATGGTGGGAAATTTCAGGATATTGTATAGCTGTAGTAATAGGACATGTGTATGTGCTATATGGATATGGAAATATATGGTATAAGCTAGGTTTTCTGTTTTTTGAGTATGAGTTGGCCCACATCAAAATCTCGATCCTGCATGGTCGAGGTTGTTAAGGCAGCTAGGCAGTTCCTAGTCGTGGGGACTGTAACTGCATAGGCACCACCTAGGTGGATCGCCTAGGCAGTCCATCTTTTAGAAGGGCCAGAAAACACTTTAGTTGCCCATAATAACACTATCAACCTCATTTTTTCTCAAAGCCATACATATAAATATCAGATTCACCATTGTAGCATAATAGGATCAAAACAATGGCGTGATCCATCACAAGTTAATCAACCAAGTCAAACGTTGTTGTAAAAGTGATAACAAAGTCATGACATTAAAACTTAAATCTGAAATATAAAAGTTAGACAATTTTACAAAAAAATCTAGAGTGCATAACTTAATTGAAATCTCATATTTGCATTCTAACAAAAGAATGCAAGTAGGAGGAAAATAGAGAAAAAATGACAAAATATGAATGAAAAGGAACAAAAAAGAGGAAGAAGATGAGAATGAGAAGGAAAAGAGGGTAACATGAGAGGAGAGGTGGAAGGAGAGACTTAGTATTAAAATAAGAAACTTTTAGGTTTCTTTGGACAAACAATAATGGTTGACAACCTCTTGGAGGACTGCTGAACTGAGAGCCTTTGGTCTATGGAGGCAAGTGGGTAGATGACAATTGGTAGAGGCAAGGTCTCTGGAATCGGAACTGGGATCCGTGCTGGCCGGCCAGTGATACGAGTTGGTATGGGTCTGTATCGGACTAGATCGGTGGGAATCGAGATAGAAGCAAAGAAAAGAACTAGGGAGGAGGAAAAAGAGAAAGATGGGAGAGGGAGGGAAGGAGAGGGTGGTTGGAGGAGACGCCGGCGGTGGCCACAGGCGGGCCATGGGCGTGCTTGGAAGGCTGCCAAGGCCTCTGCTTCCTCTACCAAATATTGGTAGAGGGAGAGAGAGATAGGGGGGAGGGAAAGAAATGGAGGGAAAGCCGGTAGAGAGGCCATCGGAGGGCCTCCGACTGGTCTTCGGATGGCTAAATCACAGCCTACGGCTCCGCGAGCATGAAATAGGGGCAATTGTCCTTGTTTCATGGAATTTTTTTTCAAAAAACTTTGACCACAGTGAAGCCGGCACACCTATTGCTGGCTTCACTATTCATTATCATTTAAAAAACAAAAATGTGATGAAAAGGGGTGGTTGCCCCTGTTCCACGTCGCAACTCTTCCCGTACATTTTCCGCTGTTCGTTGGGCACAACAGCCATCCAGTGCCCTTCGACGGCTGCACCTCTCTTCGATATCCTCGCTCCTCTCTCTTTCTCTCTCTCTTTCTCTCTCTCTCTCTCTTTCGATTAAATGTCTTATTGGGTGATATGGAGCCGCGGAGGCCTCTGGGGGCCACTGCCGGCCCTTTGGCTGTGTCATCCCCTCTTTCCCTCCCCTCCTCTCTCTCCTTCCCCTCTCTCTCTCTCATTCGGTGTTCAGAACCATCCTGGTTTGCGACCGGTATGGCTCGGAACATCCTGAACCGCTTGATTCGACGAACATTGGTAGAGGAGCACTTAGTTGCCCAATAGATAAGGGAGATGTTGGGTTGTGAGAGATGGGGGAAGGAATGAGCAAACTCAAAACAGATTTTAAATTACACTAATTTCAGTTCTAGTTTAACTAAAATAGGTTATTTTAGTCATAGTAGTGATAATAAAATAAAGCAAGAAAGTGCGAAACAAAGGAATGGAGTGTATGTATCCTTTAATGTAAGAGCACCTAGTCATTCACTGCATAGTGGTCTAGGCTCTCTAAGTGCCTTGGTGGCACTTTTGACCACACTTTACATGGTTTTGGTTTAATTCTTGGGCTTGAACTTGACACAGTAGCAGTTAGGGTTGGATTTTGTCGAAGTGGAATATTGGCCCAGTGGCACCCCTCATAAATGAATGTCATCATTAAGCGCATCATACAAAAGTTACCTATGCTGAAAAAATCATTCTTATCTAATCACTTTTCTTATCTAATCTCAAACGAACCTTTTTACTTGGTAGCATGTGCATGCACTTGTAATTTTCCCCCTTCTCCCTATGAATTTGTTAAAGCTAACATCTAATTAGTGGATGCTTAACAACCAATCTTTTTTAGAACCATAATTCTGTTTTTTCTGACAAATATTTACCTAGAATAAATAATGACATGTAATGTGAAATGATAGTTCATTCAAAGCATCAGCCCATTTCAACGGGTATAATTTATTTGAGAAGAGAAATTTGCAGAAAAGCTTTTAATTTCATTTGTTCTAGCAAGTGCAAGTTGCTTATAAATCCATGGACAAATGAGAATATTTCTTTAGCTATGGTTGTTGAATAGCTCAAGCGATGAACATTTATTTTTTCCTTTTATTAAAATGCTAAAAACTTACCTTTTCAGATTGCTAAGTGGTCCCGGTTTTAAATTTAGTGTTTCTTTCCAATTAGTTGATCCAACTCTCAGTGATGGTGAAGGGGTTCAAACATGTTTAGGACTGAATGGAATCAAATTTTGCAGCTATTTGTCGTATCCATGCAGTGCAACAGAATCCTATGCATATAGATTACTGCAGATTTATGGTTTGATAAGGTGTCATGGATGATCATGATGTAGGCTTCGTACCTATAGAGAATATACTGCGCAATCTTTAGCATATAGTGTTGTATTGTACTGGATGGAACTTGAACCTGTATATGGAGAGAGAAGGGGTAGGGGGGAGGGGGGGAGGGAGATAAAGAGAGAATTGCATGCTTCGGCAGTGTGAATTCTATTTCAAAGCATAGGCATGTGTTCAGTGAAATTGAACTAATTAACATCTCGAATGGCTTGCAAGTTGCATGTGGTTATTGACCAGGCATAGAGATGAATTTGAAAGACAATGAGACTGATCTCAAACTGTGGACAATCATGAGTTTAGATCCCACTTGGGGATGATATGGCTGCACTATAAGGACTTTCTTTTATAAGATGATTGTTCTCGCTACAAGAATATCATTGAGAGCATTCTGACTCTGAAAGCCCCCTCTCTATTG
Organism: Elaeis guineensis; assembly: GCF_000442705.2. Lineage (NCBI taxonomy): Eukaryota > Viridiplantae > Streptophyta > Magnoliopsida > Arecales > Arecaceae > Elaeis > Elaeis guineensis. Next base: position 177,930,968 of record NC_025993.2, on the reverse strand, counting down.
CATTCTCCTCTAGGTTATACCTTCGTTTTTCTACTATAAAGCCATTAAATGTTTGAAATTACCAGATCAAGATGATTTCCAAGGAATGAGGGATCATGAATTTTGGTTTTTTGGTTCCAAGGCTTCTTGACCCAATATGTTTCTTGTTAATTTTTGCGTGGATCAAGGAATTTTGATTTTTTTTACTAATATTTTTCAAAGTTAGTTTTGTGGCTTTTGGTGTGTTTGGTTTTAGAACTTCTTTGCTCATTCCTTTTCTGACGTCTCAGAGCTGAACAACTTTGTCTCATGATATTCTGTTTTTGCTTTTCATTTTAACGATTTCTTGTTCTTCAATATTATCAGTGATTACCAACAGTTCTCTGTACTTAACGCCAGCGATACATGCCTATTTGTAGTATTATGTGTATGTTTAACTGCATGCATCCATATTTGTCTAGCATATGTACGTTTGTGTACCTGCAAGAACATTTTCCAGACAGATCCTATATTAGAAACTTATTTCATATGTACCTCTTCTATGTTCCCTTCCCCTTCCTGCTTGTGATCCATGCTTTAAGGTGCAACCATTTTGGTTCACAATCTTGAATGCATTTAGAGTGTTACCATGTTGCATCTTGAATGATTGTAAGGTCATCCTTTCCCCTCTGATTCTTGGAATATCTCTGGTCTTTGACTTCTCTTTCTGACCTCATTTTTCCCTTGCTCTTTTATTCAATTTGAATGATTGATACTATATAACTTGTTTTACTAACTGAAAGTTTAGCCAAAAAAAGCAAGTTTTTAAGCTTATCAAATACTTTGTTTCAGATTCTAGATTTGAAATTTTATATGATTCTATTATGATGTTGACATTATTTTCAGAAGTATAAAATTATTGGTTAAAAATACTTTATGCCATACGATGGATGCATAACTGGTGAATTTTGCTGTCTGTTCAGGAATTCACAGAAGATTTGTCTGAGAAAGATCGGAAATTGTTGATTTTAGTGGAGATGGGTTTCCCCACAGACAAGGCATCTTCAGCCATAAATAGATGTGGTACTGTTATAGCATCTAGTCAATACCTATAACAGAACTTTTTTTGGGAGAAGCTAAAACAGTTAACCATGATTACACTGACTTGAATGGATTTATATTGATTTTGTTTTTGCTTGGCTGCACGTGGAGAGCTGTTAGGTACTTGAAGTGATTTGCAGTTTGGTGCGTCCCATGCATCTATTTTTTATATTATATGAATCTTCTGACTTAGTTGAAATCAACTTTCTATGTGGATATGCAACAAGCCAAGAGATCATATGCATGTCCTGCAAATAGCTTATATGCATATTATATGCGGTAAATACTATTTCTTCTGGTTGATGAACACTCTTGACATATTTAAAGGCATCAAGCCTTGAAAGATATTGTCTATCTTGTTTCAGTTGCAGTTGTTGATCAACACTTGTCATTTTTCCCTTTTTTCTGAGAGGGAGTTCTAATTGTGTCAAATAAGTGCGGCTGGTGTTAACTATCATGGTTTGATGACAAGGATATAACAATCTTTTTCTGTGAAATAAAAAATTATAATTCCTACTATCTTAAGTGTAGTTAATTAATAACAATTGTTTAAATTTGCTTGCATTTATATTTGACACTTTATCATACAAGAAGATTTAATGAACATGAAAAATGGAAGAAACAATATATTGAAGCAAACAAACATTCTAAATGTCTGGTAAGTGAAGTTTTTTTAATGCTGTTACTTGTTAACTTATATTCACAATAGGCAGCAGGCCTTTACTATGGCGTAGGTTTCCACTAAAGGATGAATACTTTAAAACTCTCCTCACTACTGTTGATTATTGCTATTCTTGGTTTATTCTATTCTATTGTGTTTCAAATCATTTGACTTGAAACTAAGGTCTGCTCAATGAAACTGTCTAGTGCCTAAACCAAACATAATCAAACCATCATATACAATATTTCTTGCATAATTGTCTTGCGGAACTATCATTCCTATCTATCTCAAAGTTCTCATACGTGCTACTAATTTGTGCTCATGTTTTCTTGTCATAGGCTTGATGTTCTAATAGCTAAATTGTACATAGAATTACACTGTTTATTGCCTCTATATACATGCATTTCGAACAGTTTTGTTGTATACTTGCCTTATTATTTCTTACACCTTTTGTATGTGGGTGTTGGATCATTGCCCCAAGTGGGATTCAACTGTAGGAGCTTTGCAACTTCTGCAATGCACTGCCCACAGGCATGGTTACATAATTTTTATCATGAACTTATTCAGCCTTCAAACTCCTTGCACCTGGGTATAAAGCTCACTTTGTTGTGCTGTGTGCTAAGATACCAAGCCATGGCATAAGAGAGAACTTGTGTGGAAGAAATTCCTTACATCTAGACTTGGATGTTTGCAATGGTACTTGGACCTGTTGGACTTGTATCTTGGATGATGTCCCATAAGAGTTCCTTTGCCTTGTAGAGATTCCAAACCCTACTAAGGCCTTGGGATTATGCTAGTGGCATTCATCCAAACGGTAAGGAAATTTTGGAATTTCCCTGCTACATATATCTTGTGTACAATGTGGATAAGTTGTTCTATAATCACTTAATAAGATCTTGGAAATTTTGGAGTTTCGAGTCTCTTTTATGTAATCCCATAAGGTCAACAGTCAACTGCTTTGTAAATTGTTCTGCTTGTACCCTACCCCAAGGAAAAAATTGACTCCTTCCTTTCGAGCGTGCATCAATGCATGCCACATGCCCTCAGCCTATGTTAAGATTGATATTCCAGAGCACTATGCTTGCTTTTCCCAAGGATGTTCATAAGCATCATGGTGTCAAAGCCATCCAAACTCCCTGTAGTCTATGTTCATCATTAAAGATAATGGAAGCTTCAAGTGGTTGTTCTTTTCAATAATAAGCCTGATTGCAACAGCTGTATTTATGAGCATCATCATCCAACTGATTTGCTGAGCTTAGCTGCTTTTTGTGTTTGGTGGTTTGCTGGATCTTCAAATATATACGTTCAATGTTACTATCTGCTCATATAATTGCAGAAATTGTTGTTCTTTAGATTAGTGCTGACAGCCATAAATAGTATTAGATCCCTGATTAGTCCAAGTTGTCTGAAGAAATATAATTCATATTGGCTTTGTTAATCATATCATTGGGTTTCTTACTATTTATTGTCCTTATCTCTATTGAGCTCCTGTATTTTTTGAAACATAAGGGGACTAATTAAGGGACATGATGAAAATGCTTATATGAATAACAATTACCTTGTCACAAATACAATTTACTATTTTGGTGTGTTTTCTACATTTTCAGCTGCATTCTACCTCTTTGTCAATCTCGTATTGAATGTTCATTCTTCTCATCTTCTCTTCAGTTTTTTTTTTTTTTGATTTTAGATATTTTTCCACTACCATACAAGTTCATGATTAAAGGATAACACGATTGTTCTCTTGTATTTCTGTCCTTCCCACCATTTGTGTTCCTTTTTCTATTTTTCTGCTTCTTTTTTTAGCTGACTAAGCTCTTTCTGTTCATTTATTTTACTGAAATCATTCCTCTCATTATTATTCTGTTTAAAGTATTACCAAATGTTCTGAACTAATTGATCTAAGCATTATGACCCTGATTTGATAATTCATGGGTGATATGGACCATTGAATGGAGATGTGTAGGAGATTTTTGGCCTAACACATACTCATAGTTTGACAGGGCTTTACACATATGTGCCTTTTTATCCTTATGTTTGCACCAATAATGTGGCTTACATACTCTTCATGTGATCTAAGAACTGGGTCAGTTTCATGAGCGAACAATGGCTAGGCCTTTGACTGACATGAGTGCCTTGCAGTCAAGTTGTAGGCATGTCATGTAGCTTGTTTCTCTTTCTCAATGTTGGATAAGAGAATGGCGAAACCAGCTATTGCACAAAGTGCTCTGATTTTTACTTGTAGAATCCTTAGGCTCACCAAAATTGTCTCTAGTAGAGTTTCTGTTCAACATAATCTCTACCACGACTTAAGCAGAAATTTTAAGCCCCATCAATAACTCTATTTGTTCCAACATTTGTTGGTCCAATTTAGAGCATTCTTCCCAAAATCCTGCTGGATCTGGTGGGACCAGCAAAGAGAGATAGTGTGGCTTTTTTTTGTCTTGTTTTTTTGTTGTGGGGAGGGGAGGTGGGGTTGTGGCCTAATTGCAGCATGATTAAAGGAAAAAAAAGACCTTGAAAGGTCCTTTTTTGTTTTTTCCCCATTTGGTAGCAATCAGGCCTCACCAGCCCTCCACTCTCTTCTTCCCTTTCTCCCACTCCCTCACTTCCACGATGCTCTCTCTTTCCAGCTAATCCCGTCAGATCTAGCAGGAAGTTTCTAAAGAGGCCCTTAGTGTGCTTAGGATTATGGTATAAGCTGATCTGTTCTCTGTGGGTGTTAACAATGGATGAATGAGGAAAATAATCAGACAGGCTTGAGTACCATTTTGGTGTGATTTCCTAGGATTAGGTCTTCAACATAGGGCAAACTATTAGAGCTGTCAAAATGGGCCGGCCCGGCCCTAGCCCATGTGGGCTGTGATTATGTGGATTGGGCCGGGCTCGGCCCACTTGTTAAAAGGGGCTGTAAAAATCCAGTCTGGCCCTAAGGCTCGGCCCACTTGTTAAAAGGAGTTGTAAAAATCCAGCCCGGCCCTAGCCCATGTGGGCTGTGGGTTAGGGCAGCCCACTTCCTTTTTTCTTTTGTTTCTTTTTTTCTTTTTCTAGGGCCAGCCTGGATCTAAGAACCAGCCCGCGTGACCCCCGTCCCACCACCTGCTCCTTGAAGCCCTTCGGCACCACCGCCTCGCCACCACCGGTGCCCACACAAAATGCGCCTCGCTGCACTCCAGCACCGCCGCCAGTGCCCGCCCTTACTCCGTCGGTGTGTACTGGCTCCCGAAGTAGATGTACACTATCGATCGCGGTGAGCACGCATCAAGCCAAGCCGCCACCTCCTCTGTCGAGATGGAGCTCTGGCCACCGCACCTAGCCATGGGATCGGACGGGGAGATGGGCCCCACCGCCCAGACGCTATGATAGGCCCGCTTTAGGTGGGCAAGGAAGGGGCCCTCGAGGGTGTTGAAGGTGTTGATGGCCGCCCCCCATCTACTGGCGGTGTTGGCAAGGAAGCCTTCCCGCACGAACTCCCAGTCCAGATCGCTGGCCCTGAACCGGCACCAAAGGCTGGGAAGGTGGTTGAAGGGGAAGATGGGAGGTCGGAAAGGACGGTGAGGCCGTTGGGGCCGTCGCCATTCTCGCGATGGAGCATGCGGAGCCAGATGTGGTGGATGATGGAGACGGTGAAGGCGCCGGAGGAGTAGAAGATAAGGCGGGGGACTTCGAGGTCGGCGGCGAGGTGGTTGGTCCAGCCAAGCATGAAGTCGGAGAAGAGGGTGGAGGGTGGGTGGGGATGGGATCGAGCCCAGCGGGTACGTCGAAGCTGAGGAGGGAGAGGGTGCGGATGAGGGCGGTGGTGGTGGTGGTGGTGGAGGCCTAAGGAGGGAGGCCGTGTATATGCTCGACGCCGGCGGGGAGGGAAGGGTGGCTGGGGAGGGGAAGGGCAGAGGGCCTGGCCGAGGGGACGGCAGATAGGAAGGGCCTGGCGGAGGGGAGGGGAAGGGCGAGGGGTCTGACAGGAGCGGCCGGCCCACGGGCTGATCCGGCCCTGACTTGGTTCAGCCCATGGGCTACAGGGGCCGGGCCAAAAAGCCCACTTTTATAAATGGGCCAGAATTTCTCAGCCCAGCCAAGTCCATTTTTAGGGCCAAATGGGTTGGCCCATGGGCCCTGGCTTATTTTGACAGCTCTACAAACTATAAATTAAATATAAGGGAGAGTTTATAACTGGGGAGTTAGTTAAAGAGCTAAAAACTGTAGATCTATTTGATTATAGAATTCTTGGCCACAAGGCTAATAGGAACAAGGGCGGTTAGGATTGTGAACATATCTTGGGATTATGTAATGAGGTTTGAAAGCTAATGGGTTAATGTTGCATAGCTCTCTTGAGAGAATCAGAGCAGATCTAATGCCTGTTTGTTGAAAGTTACATTTTGAAGAAGTAAGGAGAGCATGTCCATGAGAGAGCAAGAGAGGGGTGATTACTATTCTACCAACCAAGTGAGGAATATGAGTTGTTTAGGGTCTCCCAGAAGTAAAAGGACAGAAAAGAAAGAATATTAGGTCTTTACTTGTGGTGCATTCTCCCGTAACCATACACTTGAAAGTGATGCCTACATCTTGCAGTGAGCTTCTCAAACTCCTCCCTGCAATAAAGAGAACAGCAGATTCTATTTCAATTTTTTATAATCCATTTAGAGTCCAGAGCAAACTAGTCGCCCTAGAGCCTCATGACTGGTTGTTTACCCATCCTTTAAGCAACTCCAGATTTATAAATGAATCTTATAACTTACTTTATCACTTAATCTAACTTTTTATAATTTTTGGGGTTTCTTTTTTTCTTTTTTTTTTCCCATTGCTAGCCCTCTTTTGATGAACTTTCCGGTTTACACTCTAACGCATGACCAAAGAAAAGTGCTTCTTATGGAAGTTGATGCAATATTTTATAATAGCAGTGATGGCATTTACAGAAAATTTGTTGATATGCCATCACAATGGAGAGATTAGGCACCTTAGGAAGCATCTTGGTAGCTGTTGCAAACAGGGTTTATGGTTTATTCATCATGGTTTAGTGTCATTCTTGTTTTTCTAGGTGATGGTCACCCAGAATTTCTCTCAAAGCCGTTGTTACATAAGCATTATGAGTATTGGATTGGATTGGCTGACATCCTTAGCTGGATATAAGCATTATGAGTTTTGTAATTTCATTTCTTGAAATATGTACGGGTTTAGTAGTCTTTATCCAAGTATACTTTCATCATTCTCTATAATTTCTCTGTTCATTCCCTTATATTTGTCATGTCACCAGGTCCACATGCATCTCTTTTGGAACTAGCAGATTCCATACATGCTGCACAGATGGCAGAAGAATCTGATTATCATCCAAGAGAATCTCCTATTTCAGGTTCTTCTGAAGAGGGGGTAATCTTGAGATCTGCAAAATTTATGTTAGAACTGCACTGTTTATATTTCTTACTGCAGGCTATCTGTTATGGTTTGGTCCATGCAGACTTACATTTATGATTCCCAGAGAGGTAGGAAAAGGAGGTCTCCTGAGGAGACAAATTGCAAGAGGAAACGTTGGCTTTCTGACAATGAATCTATGATATTTCTTCCAAAGCCGATGGTTGGTTTCAGTCTCCCAAATCAGAGGATGACTATTGCAAACAGAAAGATACCTGAGGCAGCTATAGGCCCACCATACTTCTATTATGAAAATGTGGCCCTAGCACCAAAAGGTGCTTGGGAAACAATCTCACGGTTCTTGTATGACATTGAGCCGGAGTTCGTGGACTCAAAATTTTTTTGTGCTGCTGCCAGAAAGAGAGGGTATGTTCACAACCTGCCCATCCACAATCGATTTCCTCTTCGTCCTACTCCTCCAAAAACCATACAAGAAGCCTTCCCAATGACAAAGAAATGGTGGCCTTCTTGGGACTCCAGGAGACAGTTCAATTGTCTGCAGACCTGTGTTGCAAGTGCAAAACTGACGGAGAGAATACGGATTGAGCTTGAGAAGTATGGTGACCCGCCTCCTGAACGAATCCAAAAGTATGTCCTTGATGAATGTAGGAGGTGGAATCTTGTTTGGGTGGGGCGGCACAAGGTTGCACCATTGGAGCCAGACGAGATTGAAATGTTGTTGGGCTTCCCAAGGGATCACACTAGAGGTGGAGGTATTAGCAGGATTAATAGGTACAAGTCGCTTGGGAATTCATTCCAGGTGGATACAGTTGCTTACCACCTCTCTGTATTGAAGGATATGTTCCCAAATGGAATAACTGTATTGTCACTTTTTTCGGGTATTGGAGGTGCTGAGGTGGCTCTCCATCGGCTGGGAATACATCTGAAGACTGTTGTTTCTGTTGAGATTTCGGATGTAAACAGAAACATACTTAAGAGCTGGTGGGAGCAAACAAATCAAACAGGGGAACTAATAGACCTTTTTGATGTACAAGAACTTAATGGTGACAAGCTTGAGCAGATGATTAACACATTTGGTGGGTTTGATCTGGTTATCGGTGGAAGTCCATGCAATAATCTTTCAGGTAGCAACCGGTATAGTCGTGATGGGCTGGAGGGTAAACATTCATCTCTTTTCTATGATTATTTCCGCATCTTAGACCTTGTGAAGTGTATCATGGGGAAGTACTTCTGACACCATCTACACTTGTACGTCTTTTAGTTGTATGTTACATCAGGGTACTGTACAGCAGGCATTGTCATTTCTGAAGAAAAAGTTGAGCAGGCATTATCATTTCCTTTGTTGGGAAAAAGGGCTTTGTGATGTTGGGTCAGGTGAGCGAAGTGCAATAGCCTGTGCTTGTAGCACTTTAGTTGGGGGAGTGAGAAATTGACGGGGTGGCAGAAGATCTTTTAAATGTTTGCCTCTGATGACTGAGGTGGATTTCTGATAAGCTACACTTATGTTATTTATGTATTTAAAATGTTGAAAGCTCACGAGGATATTCTCTTTGAACCTTAACTTGCATTGCAGAGGCAAATTATGTTATTTATCATTGTTTAGCACAAAATAAGTTTCAGGGTTTAAATTTTGAATTTACAGCAATCCCATCATCTCGATTATTATTGAGAAAAATCTTGAACATTCAATTGTTATTTCATTGGCCAGGTGATTCTCTGAATCATTCTCCAATGGCTAAATCGCTTGAAGTTAATGTCTCTCTCTCTCTCCCTCTCTTCTTTTTTTGCAAGAATAGCTTGATAACCAGTTGTTCATGGACTGTTCGTGGATTTAGCAAGCAATGATGATATATTATGCTATGGTGGTGATGCTGGTCTTGTTACTTTCTGTGCTTGTGGCCTTCTCTTGCTTGTTTTCCCTCTTCTTTTTCACTTATTTAATTATAGAACTAACATGGGACCAAGATGTTGTTATCACGGCTTTTAATGTTGCTGCTGTTGCCTGTTACTTGAAATAGTGGATGGTATTGCTCAATCAATCCCTTGGCTACAATGTCTTGTGGACTAGAGTAATGGCTATAATGATGGCTTATAATGGGAAATAGCAGGCATTGAAATTAAAATAAAGGCATTATTTGATATATCACTTTTCATGGATTATACTATAGTTTCCAGTTGTTATACATATGTGTAAGTAGCATTTTTATATTGAAAAGAATGAATAAAAATTATTGCAGTGCCTATATGAGAGCCGCTATATGACAGAACTTCTGTATAACAGTTTTTAAAAGTGCATTATTTGAGTTACACAGAGTAGGGATGCGAATGTGCTCAGCAGAACTGAGTGGTTAGCTTGGGTTTGGCTTGTTATATAATCAGTATTTTAACTTAACCTGAGCTTGACAACACATGTTTAAGGTTAAATCATTTGTAACCTGAACCAATCTGCAAGAATAAGCTTGTTATAGGGATGATGAGGTGAGCTTCTTTCTACTTATCAAAGCCCAAAGCTCAGGCGCTGCCTGCTTATGAGTCGACAATTAAATGTTATTTGTGCTTGTTCCATAATAGAATGTGCTTGAACAAGCCTACCATCCAGCATGAATAAGCTTATTTGAAACGAGCTATGCTTCTAATTTATTAGGAAATTTAAGTGAAAATGATTTTTTTTTTTCCCTTTCTTTTGAGGCCAGGACCACTTGATCTTGCAAAGATATTTAAGAAATTGATCTTCTGTGCTAATTTTGATTTTTTTTTTTGTTTTTACCTTGTTATTTTTCTGTATTCTTCACGTCCTTTTCTTTGAATTTTCTTCAGAATTCCTGTTAATACAATTTTTTTTTCCATATCTAATTAATTTCATGGAATCCTCCTAATATGACATTCTCCTTGCACAAAGAAATCTGTCTGATCTTCGTTTTGGCTGTCTCAGAGGATGCTAGCCAGAAAAAAAGATGTGAAGGTATTTAATTCAAAGAACTTACCAGTTTGACTGCATATCCTCAATTTGTAGATAGATGGCAAAATATCCTATGTTTTTTTGTGAAAAACAATGAATGTTTTTAAGTGTTTCCAAGACTTAGCCGCAGCTAGGCATGTCAGTGTTTAGAGAAGAAGGGGAGTTCTTAGCATGCTCGGTAAGCGTGACCTCCAGAAAAGATCATTTAGTAGATGACATAGATGTGCTGCAAATACCCCGTTGCTGTATACAAGGAATATGTGAAACATCTTTGTTTAGATTTCCTGTCATGGATGTTTGTATAGGGTCTCATCATCTTGAAATGCTTGATGGAAAATCTCTGTTTTTGTGGTAGAGAAGTACCCTAGAAATGGATTGGGGGTGGGTACTACGAGCTATGCATCAAAGATGTGAAGGGATGAAATCTGGACATGGTTAAACCTGCTGATCCTCTCAGGATAACACACTGACCTATTAGCCTGCAAGGAAGGTGAACAAGGCTTTTGGGCCTACGACAACAGAGAAAAACCTTCTACAGGGAGAGGAGGAACCAGGAGAAGAGTGACTGTCGCCAATTGATACAGAAGGAGATGTATACTGGGTACTGGGTTGAGGTATCTGACCTGATCCACTTGTTACGTAAAGCTCCCAGTTTTATGTATTGCTGTAGCTTTCTTGAACGAATGAAGCTACATCATTAAGAATGGAATTATTGCTTCTTGCTGTGTATTGCATGCTGAAAAGAAACTTGATTAAATACCAGATTCAGGATTTGATGTTGTAAGAAGGAAAGGACTGCTACATATGACGACGATGTTTGTTTGGTTTGTCGGAATCAAGCCAGCGAGAAGGTCTGTTCATTATGATTAAGCTGCTACTTTCTCGATCAATAGACCCTCTTTCTCAATGGCCAAAATTTCTTGAAATGTTAACATGATAACGGTAGGATTTTGGAATATTGGTGGAAGTGAAAAGTATATCGAGAAACCTGCACTGATGGAAAGTGGTGAACGACTACTGGTTTTCTGAAGTTTACTTCCACATGACTTGAAAGCTGCTTCCCATCCTCGGTAACTCGTCATCAAACACTTTAGTTCACTATTTCATGACACAGAAAGCAATTGCAGAGGTACTTGAAAATCTTGAAGTATAACCCCATGCCAGAAGATGGTCAAATTCTGATCTTCAAACTCTAGATTTGACATGATGTTGTTATATGCATAGGAGCTCTGCAAGGCCAGGGCTAGAAGATGAATTGGTGTGGAAAAATGTCATTTTTTGGGCAATTATTGTTCTGCTGCTGCGCCAGCAAGGTAGGATTTGTTGAATTTGCCATTTTATCAGTCTGCCCTCCGTTGTTCTGAATTGTGAGATAGGGTGTCTACTTGGTCCATGTATGTTAAATGTGTTCAACATTGTTGAAATGCTTAAAATCAGACCTTGCAAGCCATCTTTGGCATCAAAGCTGCTTGACTTCGATTGTGCTGATAGCTACACATCACTTCATCGAATTACGTTTAAGTCAGGGTGGTGGGAGGGAAAATCTTTTTATTTGTTATCTAGATTTTGAATGGGAACATACTAAGCAAAAGGCAAGGGCGATGCACATGAGCTGGAATAAAAGAAAAAGAAAAATTAATCGCTTGAAAAGAGGGGGCACAAAATATGAAATGCTTGACAAATGTTTCTCCAAAAAGAACTAAAATTGTTGTTTATGAAAAATCTAAAACGTAACTGGTTGTTGATGTACTCTTCCCACTTCCCCAAATTCTAGAGAACTTATCTAGATTTAAGTCATTTTTCATTCTAATTTTAGTTTTAGATTTCTTTGCACTTTTTCTTTTGTACGATAGAATAACTAGTCGAAGACCCACGCATTACACGAGGCCGGATGTATGCAAATCATTTAATGCTTTGAATTAAATTAAATGTAATTCAATAAATCATTTAATATTTTTTTTGATGTATGAAAATAATTTAATGCTTTGAATTAAATATAATTTAAAAAATTATTTAATACTTTTCTATTCAGGTGGCACAATTAAACTTATTTGAGAAACTGAATTGGTAACACTCTAATACTCAAGAACTTACCCTTAAACTTCTGACCCCTTGAAGACAAACTAACATAAAGAATTTTTGTATTGGCAAAAATATGGAGAATAGTCTATTAAAATATGGAAGAGTCTGGATCTAACAAACATATCCATCTTCAACTCTGCTCCATTTGTTTTACTGCCGTGATATCAAATAACATTTCTAATAGTCTCCCAAATATATTGTTTATACCAACAAACAAATAGAAATTGAAGGAAAAACAGTCCATACCTAGTAAATGAAGAGCTTGATATTGGATGTATTATAAATTTTGATCATAAAAGTGAAGAATGGCTAAGGAAAGCAACTATCTAGGATTTCATTCCGTCGATTAAGACATCTTTAATTTTCAACAAATGGATTACTAACAGAGAATTAAAATCTTTTTTTAAAAAAAGTGAAACTAATAATTGACACCAGATCAAGTTCTCGACAAAAACATCGATCTCATCATCCTCATCCTCATATCTTCACTCCTCTCCTCTTCTTCATCCTCCCCCTCTTCCTCTCTTATTTTTGCAATCTCTGCCTATGCCCTCTCTGCCATCTGCTGCTTATGCACCTCCAAAGCCCTCTGAAACTCCTTCTTCATCCTCTCCAGCTCCGCCATCTGCTGCCACTTGCTGTTTTTCATCTTCTCATATATCTCTTCAAACTTTTGAATGAAATCAGCCAGCATTCTGAACGAAAAATCCGAGCTCTCACTAAAACCTTCTCCCTAGTCGGTGGAAGCCCATCAGATTCATCATCATCTTCCTCGTCCACAGCATCCTTCGATCCCATGTTCCCTGAGCTGTCCCTCATCTCATCGTTGCCATTCGAGCGGTCTAAATATACACTGGAGCTCGCAAAGATGTACTCCCCTGCATCAACCCCACAGGGCAGTCTCGAAGATTGTTGCTGTCGAGCTCCGCCGGCGGCGGTGATGGTGACGACATCAGTTCATCCTTTTTCTTGAAATAAACCCACTTGCTAGCAAAGAAATTGAATCAAAATGCTCGTTTTCATGGGCTGCATCAACTTGAACAGCCAATTATGCTCGGCATAACTAAGAATGGATGGAATCTTCATCTTTTTCCAATCCAAGCTTGCCAAATTTGTCGATACCGAGGACTCCCTCAATAGCTCCTCCATATCATTATCAAGATCCCTCCTTTCATCTCGCGCGGCCATTGTCTCCACCTCTTTATCCTTCCTCCTCCTCCTCAAAGCTATCCTCTTCTCCAAACTCAATCTCCTCACCCTCCTCTTCCTATCCCTCACCACATTGCCCTCTTCCCCATCCCCCTCTTTCACCCTTTTCCTCAACCATCCACGGCACTGTCTTACATGCTGATTGATCTTCTCCACATTGAAAATCTTCATCAAACTGAGCTTGTAGATGTTCTTGAGCACAGCGGTGACCTCATTATAGTCCAAGTCCTAGGCGGTGGTGGGGGTGGCATCGATGGAGGCGGCCTGAGCTCGTTTTGGTGGCTTCTGAGGCACAAAAGTTGCATCCTCCGACCAATCGACAAGGTACACGAAGGGCGAATTCGAACCCTAAGGCGAACCCATCTAGCCTCCTCCACTTCCCGTGGCTCTCCAACGAATTCTTGTCATCATCATCTCGGATCTGACAATATCTTCCACCGTCATCTTGGTCCTCCTCCTTATCGTCGTCTTCGCCCACGGCTTCATCTATGTCATTCTACTCGTCTTTGTCATCCTCATCGACATAGCGACGGTCGATGGGTCGAGGGAAGGAGTTCTAGAGGGTGGAGATCTTGGATTAATGGGAGGACGAACCCTAGGATGAACCTGTTTGTTAGAATTTGATGCCTCGAGATTCAGCCCATATTGAGCCTACAGCAAGGTTTGTGGTAAAAAATGGAGTCCAACGAGACCAAGATCATCCGAAACGGAGCTCGGATGAAGGAGATACGAGCTTTTGAAGTCGGCACGAGACTTGAGGCGGTGGAGGACCGCCGGCGGCCGGCGGCGGGCAGAAGCTGCGCGGCTGTAGGTGGCGGCGTGCGGGACGCACGGCCCAGCCCGTGCGCGGGCCCGTGCGCAGGCACGGCCCAGGCCCGCGAGCGCAGGCTGGCCCAGGCCCAGGTGGCCTGCCTGGCCCTTTACATCGGTCCACCGTGGATCGGCCGGTCCACGACTGGGCCTGTGGACCACGTGGGCATTTCCCACGCGTTTCATGTGGTCCACGGTACTATTTTGTGGATCGATCGTGATCGAACGGCCCAGTGAGTTTTCGATGATGATCTGACGGTTCAGGAGCGTGATTTGGCTTGTTTAGGAGACCTAAACCTAATCTAATTAGGTTTAAACCCAGTTTAAGCCTTTAAAAGGGCTTGTGACGAACAGAGAGAGGTGTGGTTCATTTTCTCAGCAGTGCAGAACCCAAGAAGAGAGAAGAGAGAGGTGGAAGTACTAAGAGACAAGGAGCAGGAGGCTCCTGGACAGCGATCGCCAGGCACTTCAGAGGTTCAGGGGGTCTTCCAAGAGAGAGAGAGCTTTTGTGAGGGAAACTTCTAGTGAGAGAGAATTGGGTGTACAAGGGTTGAAGGTGAGATCTCCTCTTGTAAAATTTCTTTTTCATAGTGAAGTTTGCATGCCTCATGGAGGCGAGCCCTTTTGTGGCTGATCCACGTATTTTGTTTATTTTTTCTTTTTATTTTATTTTTTCTTTTTTCCTGCTGCATCGCGTGGTACTGAAAAGGTCTTGGAAGGTGGTATCCAGGCCAGACATCCACCCAACAAGTGGAATCAGAGCAAGGCGGTACAAGGACGTAGATTGCAGTGGTGGTGAGCAAGACTGAAGATGAAGAAGACAGGAATAATCAAGATGGAGATCAACAAGTTCGATGGTAAGAGCAATTTCTCCTTGCGGCAGGCAAGGGTGAAGGACGTGCTCATCCAACAGGGGTTGATCGATGCTCTCTTGTGCGATGAGAAGCCGACCACCATAGAGATGCGGGATTGAAAATGGCTACAGATGCAGGCGGTGAGTACCATCCGCATGTACCTGACGGATGAGGTGGTGATCCATGTGCTGAGCGAGACTTCTCCGACAGTGCTGTGGTCAAAGCTCGAGGAGTTGTACATGGCGAAATCTTTCACCAACATACTTTTTCTCTAGAGGCAGTTTTACCAACTGCGGATGACTGAGGGACAGAGCGTGCAGGAGCATTTGAGCCACTTCCAAAAGATCCTCACCGACCTCCTCAGCATTGGCAAGAACGTTGAGGAGAAGACCAGGATGCTAGTTTTGATGGCGTCGCTTCTTCCTTCGTACGAGTCTTTGGTGACTGCTCTTCTAGTGGGGAAGAGCACTATCAAGATGGACTAGGTCACCGCGGCGATACTCCAGAACAAGATTCTCAGGAGGGAGAACCCAGCTTCGAGCTCAGGTGGCGATAGCTCAGCTTTGGTGACTTCTGGAGGAGCAGGAGGCGGTAGACGGAGCGACAGAAGATCGGAACGAGGGTGGTCTAAGTCCAGGAGGGACTTGAGCAAAACCAGGTGTTACCGGTGTGAGGAGTTAGGGCATCTAGCCAGAGATTGTCCTCAACTCAAAAATCGGACGGTGGCTGCTATAGCGACAGCCGACAGCGATTCAGATGGAGATGTCTTTGAGATATCTGACGAGGTATCTACTTCTTCCCAGCAGTGGATATTAGATTCTGCATGCCTCTATCATGTATGTTGCAGAGAGGAGCAGTTTGACTCCTTGGAGAACAGGGAGGGCACTGTATATCTGTCGGATGGATCGAGCTGTACGATCAGAGGCATTGGGACGGTCAGCTGGAGGACACATGACAGTGCAGTGAGGAGATTGGGGGAGGTCCGATACATATCCGATTTCAGACAGAATCTTATCTCACTTAGCAGACTGGATTCTAGAGGCTACAAGACGGTAGCTGGTGGAGGAATCCTGAGGGTGCTATGCGGCAATAGGATTGTGCTGGAGGGGAAGAAGGGGAGCAGAGGACATTATTACCTGGCGGGGAGTCCAGTGCGAGGTGAAGCTTCAGGAGCCAGATGGAGCCCAGAGCGAGGTGGAGCTCTAGGAGGTGGATCGGGCACGAGACAGGAGACTCAGGAGGACGAGAGGCGACGTCGCAAGGTGAGATTCCTATTACCGCAGGATGATGCTCCGAGCAGATCTCAGGTCAGGAGGAGCACAGCATACGATGGAGATGGGATCGAGCAGCCTGGCTCGACTCCCATGTTTGTCCATTCATGATCAGCAGGCGATTGTCCTAGGGCATGGGGGCGAGGAAATCCAGAAGCTCTCAGAGTTTGGAGGAGGCCGAATATCGAGTCAAGGTGAAGATTGTTAGAATTTGACACCTCGAGATTCAGCCCACAATGAGGTTCGTGATAAAAAATGGAGTCCAACGAGACCAAGATCATCCGAAACGGAGCTCGGATGAAGGAGATACGAGCTTTTGAAGTCGGCACGAGACTCGAGGCGGTGGAGGACCGCCGGTGGTGGGCAGCAGCGGCGCGGCCGCAGACGGCGGCGTGCGGGACGCGCGACCCAGGCGGGCGCGCGGCCCAGCCCGTGTGCGGGCCTGTACGCAAGCGCGGCCCAGGCCCGCGAGCGCAGGCCGGCCCAGGCCCAGGCGGCCTGCCTGGCCCTTTACACTGGTCCACCGTGGACCGGGCGGTCCACGATTGGGCCTGTGGACCACGTGGGCGTTTTCCACGCGTTTCACGCGATCCACGATACTATTCCATGGACCGATCGCGATCGAACGGCCTAGTGAGTTCCCAGTGACGATCCGACGGTTCAGGAGCGTGATTTGGCTTGTTTAGGAGACCTTAACCTAATCTAATTAGGTTTAAACCCAGTTTAAGCCTTTAAAAGGACCTGTGACGAACAGAGAGAGGTGTGGTTCGTTTTCTCAGCCACGCAGAACCCAAGAAGAGAGAAGAGAGAGGCGGAAGCGTTGAGAGACAAGGAGCAGGAAGCTCCTGAACAGCGGTCGCCAGGCACTTCAGGGGTTCAGAGGGTCTTCCAAGAGAGAGAGAGCTTTTGTGAGGGAAACTTCTAGTGAGAGAGAATTGGGTATACAAGGGTTGAGGGTGAGATCTCCTCTTGTAAAATTTCTTTTTCATAGTGAAGTTTGCATGCCCCGTGGAGGCGAGCCCTTTTGTGGTTGATCCAAGTATTTTGATTGTTTTTTCTTTTTCTTTCTTCCTACTGCATCGCGTGGTACTGAAAAAGTTTTGGAAGGTGGTGTCCAGGCCAGACATCCACCCAACACTGTCTAACCTTCTCCACTTTCCGCAGCTCTCTGATGAATCCTCATCATCATCATCCCAGATCTGGTAATATTTTCCACCGTCATCTTGGTCCTCCTCATCATTGTCATCTTTGTCAAACGAAAGCAGTCCCTTTTTTCAATGGGAAGGAATTATGATGTTTAGTAAAGGGCTTTCTTGAACCGGGTTCTGTCCAGATGGCATAACTCTGCTCATTTGAAAAGCTGAGTTAGCAACACTCCATGGCTCCTCTATAGAGTATTACTTTATATATATATATAATAGATGACTATCATTGCATTGTCTATTAATCAACAGCACCTCTTTCTTAAGACTCGTGGAGTCTTGGTTGGGATGGTAATTGCTAGTCTAGCCCTTTTTTTTTTTTGCTGGTAAGGATCTATACTTACTATTTAATAGATAATTCTTTGGACCATCCACACAAATTTATCTTTCTTCTTTTTAATGTATTCTTAATAATATTGTAATGCAAAAGGAAAGAAAAATGAACAATTATTCATATTTTGATAATATTAAAATATATTGTGACAATAAAGTTGGACTTCTTTCATTTTACCCTTCTCTTTTGCATCTCTCTCCTCCTCCCTCTCTTCCCTAGCCCAAGTGCCCATAAGTAGCATTTTTTATATTATGTTCATTATTATTTTTATTTTTTAAAAAATTTTAAGCTAGAAGTTAGATTTTTAGCTTTTCCATGAAAGCACTTTTTCTGATTTTTTTTCCCTTGTAGAAGCACTTCTCAGATACTACTATTAAATACCTATTCTTTTGGAAATATTATTTGTTTTGGAAGTTAAAAAAATATATTTTGATGAATAAAAAAATGCACCATAAACTATTACTTTCAAAAGTCTTTTTGCAACTTATAAACTAAAGAAAATAATTACTAAACAATAAATGTGAAACATCATAGAGAAGCCCTTGTAGAAGACCTAAAATAGAAAAAATAGTAAACTAATTCTTCCTCAACTGAGAAGCCTAGTGTAAAAGTCATATCATTCTTAGCTTCAACTTAATTTTATTTTGGTTAGACACAACTTCACCTATTCTTCCATAATCAATATCATACATATTATTAATAGAAATAAGATTATACATTGTATATATTGAACCAAGATGCTCTTATTTGAAGTATTTGTGATATTCAACCATTAACACTAATGCATCATAAGATAAGGGTAAAGCATTTATTTTAGAAAGATGAAGTGCCTAAATTTTTTTTTCTTTGAGTTTAAATACTTTTTATAGTATATACCTGATAACACCCAAGGTTTTTAAGGAACAATATCTCAACCATATCGGTGGCTGATACGCAAACTAATATTTTGATTTTTCTTAATCAAATTACTAAGTATTAGGGGCGCAAATGACTTGAGTTGCTTACGAGCTACTCGAATTCAATTTGAGTTTAAGTTTGATTCAATTCGGTTAATTATCAAACTCGAGTATCATGATATTCAGTTCAAAAATTTGCAAATTAATTTGAATTTATATATATTTTAATAATTATATATATATATATTAGTAGGTTAAGATTAGATTTTGAGTTCAAATATGGTTTGATCGATATTCGAGTTGAATCAAATTGATTTCAAATTTTATTTATTTTTCACTGAACGATATCAAGATTCATGTTCTTAAATCAAATTTTTAACCTAAATATTTTAAATTGAGCCAAATTCAAACACTCAGCTACTCGGACTGGTCCCGTTGCACCCTTAATCGGCATCATAGATGAAAAGTAACGCAGAAGAGCAAGCCCCATTCTCTCTCTCCCTCCCCCCCCACCATCCGCTGATTTTTTGGATTTATCGGTGAATGCCCGATACGTACGAACCGACATCTCGGATGGCGATACCTGAGCGGTTGCCTTAAGGCCTAAGGCGAGAAGTCTACCGTCAGAAGCACTCCCATCACTTTTATTGATCTCGATCGCAGTACTCCTTGACACGCTAATTTCTTGGAATTCCTTCGAACCGTAACCCTAAAATCTTCTTCGATATCGAATTCCTCTCCTCTACTCTCCCAATCAATCCGGATCTTGGGAAGCCGCCGCCGCCGCCGTCGCCGCTGTTGATGGCGAAGGAATTCAGCGTTCCCCCGGTGGTCTTCCCCTCCTCAGCCGGCAACCCCAATGTTCCCCACCAGCGCCGCGCCCCGTCGGCGCCGCCATTCCAGCCCTCCCGCCCGACCTCTGCCTCCTTCGTCGGCGGCCCCTCCAACCCTAGTCTCCCCTTCATGTCCTTCGACATCGGCTCCGCCCCCTCCTCATCCTTCTCCGCCCCCGTCTTCGCCTCTGCCGCCGGCGGGCCCCTCTCCACCGGCGCTGCCTCCTTCGACGACGAGCCTCCTCTCCTCGAGGAGCTCGGCATCAACACCCGTCAGATCTGGCGCAAGACCGCCTCCATACTTAACCCCTTCCGTGTTAACCCCGACCTCTATGAGGACGCCGACCTTTCTGGGCCCTTCCTCTTCCTCATGGCCTTCGGCCTCTTCCAGCTTCTCGCCGGCAAGTTCCACTTCGGCATCATCCTCGGCTGGGTCACCGTCGCCGCCCTCTTTCTTTACGTCGTCTTCAACATGCTTGCCGGCCGCAACGGCAACCTCGATCTCTACCGCTGTCTCAGCCTTGTCGGCTACTGCATGCTTCCCATGGTCATCTTCTCCGCGGTCTCCCTCTTCGTGCCTCATGGCGGCCTCGTGATCTTTGCCATGGGGGCCGTATTCGTGCTCTGGTCCACCAGGGTCTGCACGAGGCTTCTGGTCGAGCTGGCCTTATGCGGGGACGAGCATCGCGGCCTCATGGCCTATGCCTGCTGGCTCGTCTACATGCTCTTCTCCCTGCTTGTAATATTCTGATTATTGGTGAGGGCTCGGTCAGGACTTTATTATTATTTTTTTATTATGCTATTCTTCTTTTGCTTCCTGTTTAGGATAAATTTGTTTTTTTTTTTTTTTTTGTAATCTTGGGTTCATACTTGTAAATCTTTATTAGACATTTGGTTTAGCCTGAAAAATGTGGTTCCATATTAATATATTTCGGTGATCTGGAAATTGATGGTTACCTTTTAATGGTGTGTACTGAAGTTATTAACTGGATTTTTATTTTTTGCTTTGAAAAAGTTTTGTAATATGCTTTTGAAACTTTTAGAGCTTAATATGATATCCATGGCTCGCAATAATAAAAGTTAGAGAGATTAACTTGCACCTTTTATGTGCTGCTAACTCTAGCAGCATATTACTATTTGCCATTATCTGAACTGAAAAATTCTTTACAAGAACCTCACTCTTTGGGGTCAAGAAGAACATATTTTCCAGTCACTTCCTTAAATGCTTTTAGTGTGAATTATTAATAAGAAATGCTTGAATGTTATCTTTATGAGGAATAATCACTCTGAAATGATTGATTTTTCCTTAAGATTTCACAACAATGTTTCATTTGATATTATTGCCATGTTCTTTGTTATGATGGGAACTTGCACATACATATGAAGTCCAACACATTTTGACTTTCCCTAAATGATTTTTCTGATGGTTTGACATGGGTTGAGCACTATCTCGCAGCCGAAGGGTTCTACTCACAACTCAAGGGGCCTGGATTCATTGTTTGGTTGCTAGACACTCTTAATGCTATTATCTTGCTTTGATGGTGGAGATTCAGAGCGATGGTTTTTGAGGATATTAAATACTCATATCGGTTTTGTTTCTTAGACTGGAAAAAGGTTTATGAATAATTCTTTCACATGTTGAAGCAGTCAAATAGTGCACGGATCGCAGAGGAGTCATGGGACAATAATTTATTAAGGGTTTGTGGAAACTCAAAGTACTTCATTCCCAACAAGTCTACAGTTTCTGTTTTTGCAAAAACATTAACACAGTTCTGAAAGATCACTAAACCCTACTTCGAGAACTTAACATATCACACAATGGTATTTGTAGGAGAACTCTTTTGCAGTTGCTTCTTGGATGTCCTAAAAGGTGAATTACGTGTCCTATCTACTTGTCTATATGGCTTGTTTATGACTATGATCCTCACAATTGGCTTGCCATGATCATACTAAGAACACTAGGTGTCTCCGTGCTAAGAAATGAGGGGCAGCTCTGGGCTCTGGCTGTTATGAAGCAAAGGCAAACAAATATATATCATTTTGCTACAGTTATGGTGAAAAGTTTGTGGCATGAATCCACGCAAAATGGAACGCTTGAATAAGAAGATTAGAAACCATGAGAATGGAGTATACTGGGATAATGAGAAAAACAACTTGAGGAGCTATCAGTTGACGTTTCTGCATATACTATATTTGTACCTCTGTATTCCTTAGCTGATGCATATGAGCGGATTGCCTGGTTGTGGATCATCACTTTTCTCACTGACTTCAAATATGTTAAAGCATGTAGGTGTGAGCTTTGGTATGGAGATTTAAGACAAAATATAGGAAGAAAAACCCTTTGGCATGGTGGTTGCAGATAGCAAGATGTGACTCACAGCATGTAAATGTTCTAACTTCCTCTCTTTTTTTTTTTAGTTGCAAGGCGACTGAAGACTGACTTCTGTCTGCTTCTCTAAGATGTGGGGTTGTGAGTTTATTTTGTCCACTCTTGTAGGTTGTTTCTGTAGTTCATTTTTGAAGAAGAATCCCATGCCTTGAAGGGGCTAGGGTTCCTCCATCTCAGATTATCTGTAGACACTTAATTCAAAATACGATATTAATCTTAGGTCAGTCCATTTTTTTTCTCTTTTGCTTTTTATTCTGTGGAGATTATCATGAGTCACAGAATTTAAATTTTGTTGAAAAATCTTTGATTTTTGATTTTTTATTATTAGTGGTTTTTATTGCCTAATCATACTCATAGCTAGTATGACCTGCGACCATATGTCGGAGCAACTCAAACAATCTCCCGCCAATTCACATCAAACAAGGTGATCTTTGGAGTAAGCTTCTTAGATGCAATGATGGAAACAATATCGTTGGAACAGGAAATTATGATCACAAATTCTTGTCTGGAAATGTGATGGATCATGAAGGATGAATTTAGCACTGAAGTAGGTTTTTAGTTGCTTCACTTAATGATTAATATAGGGTAAGTTAATTTTGAAAGTTGGATCTTAATTTAGTGTACAATCAAATTAAGGTCAAAATATTTCATGTGCATGAGAAACACAATGAGTTCTTTGTCTTGCCATGTTATTGAACGGCACTGAAAATTAACTCTTCGAAGTCTTATGAGTTCCATCTTCAGGCTCTATTAGTGTCATTTTTCCTAGTTATTTTGGATGGTCAATTTATGTGTACTTCAACTTGAGTAAAGGTCCTATGCAACTAATTTAAAATCTCAATTAGATATTACCATAGGAATCTAGGCTTTTTATAATTTAAGGCCTTATTTTCGCAAGCCTGACTCGGGGTGCTAGTTTGAGACTTACTGAACATGTCATAATCAAGTAATTCACTATAAGTCCTTTTACATTGTTGGCTGGCTGCAAAATTAAATTACTTTGACAAGCTTACCTTACATGATAGGCCTTACTGCTTGCCTAATGTGGCAATTTGTGATAGTCGACACCTTACCCTGATTTCACTGAGGCTTATACTGCTCCTAGGTCTGCTGTCAGTTATTTCTCCAGCTGGCTTGGTTCATGGTTTCATCGATTATTGTTTGTGATATATATCATCATGATATCCAATACTGATCATGAATGATATAAACTGAATGGGTAATCCAGTTTATTAGCTTATGGTAAAAATTGAGATCAGATTTCATGAACTCACCACCGGATCGTGGATTCCGCATTGTTTATGCTCTTCTCTTGTGCTATTAGTTGTGTAGACTGAAGATTGGTGTGATGATTGTCTAATTTTTATCATATCATTGGGAACACCATTGGGCATTAGATCACCATTTCCTTCTGAATTTTTAATTTGCATGTATCCTTAGTTTGATTGATTGTGTAAATAAAAAAAAAAAAAATCTCATTCTCAAGCAGTTTCATATTTCTTTTAGATCCTTCCCTCTGCGTATTTATCATGTCCAGTCTCTTTTTGTTGTATCAGGACTTAGATAACAGTCCTAATTGCTGGGAGTTGACTCTTGATCTTGCCACAGCGTTGTTCTCTTGTATGAATGGCTGATGCAGAATTCATGTATTTAGATATTGTGTGCATCTTGTTCCATATACAAATTTATACTGTACGTATATTAAATTGGGCGACGATCTCCAAGTGTAGTTATATCAGGATTTGGATCTCAAAATTCTTAATGCACTAAAAGCTTGTTTGATCTGGATTTGTATCCTTGTAGATTTGTGCCCTGTTGCATCGATATCTGATAGCCTTTGCATCGCTTGTTTGAGCCAGATATAGCTAAAGTAATTAATTATAATCCATTACTCAAAGAGGTCCTAGGTTCGGAATGGGAAATACTTGATTTTATCTTGATATTCCCATTACTGTTACCTCAGGATTAAAGCAACAATGAGTTTAATAATTCATAAGGCCAGGGCTTCACTAAATTTGTATTGGCTAATTATTAGCTTGCAATAATTGGTTGCTTATGATGAGCTTCATGGTTCACCCAGTTATGAAAACAATGTTTTTTGACCTTGACCTTGAGGCTAGTGATTTGATTTCAGCTTTTCGGATTGTCATCTTGAATTATTTCATATCTCATTGTGGTTAATATGCGAGCCTACATAATCTTTTACACTTGATGCTTAGAAAAGGTTAGATGGAGTAGTGGGGTGGAAATTATATTGCAAAATTTGTAGGGGAAAATTTAGCTCTATAATAAATGAATGAAAAGCAGTTTATAGCTATTTTCCTGTCAGTAGTTTTCAGAATTCAAGATGGTTTTGCAGTCATTGCATCATCCTAGATTAGATTTAAAAAATAAATATTCATTATTGTAGATATATTCAAAAATTCTCTGTAAAATGGTGATCTGAAGCTAGAGCACATTAATAGTTAGGAACTTTTGGGCCCTTTGTGGAATGAATTGTTGATATACATTTCAAATTTAGCTTTATAGATACAGGTATTAGTCATTGTCAACTCGAGATGTTACATGATAGCCTTTGAGTTTTGCATGATTACTGACTTCTGGATCTTGGAAGCTTTGGTTTCTTTATTTCTGAAACTGTTGATGTTTAGCCATCTGCAGGCTCATTAATTTTTGTGAACTTGTGTCATATTGCTTGATGTTCTGCCATCGTTGTTCTAACTGTAGACATGGCTATTCCAGCAACCACTTTATATTACAAAACTGAATGTTCTGTATACCATTGTCGCTGCAGTTCACATTCATGTTTTCTTCATGAAGCGTCGAGAGGCCTCTGTTTCTATGAGACATTGAGGGATATCTTTTGACCTTTGCTAGTCTCATGATTGTCAATCTGAGGTCCACATACAACTCTCCAAGGATTTGAATCCAATTGATTTTATTGTATGCTTAAATTCTGGCTGATGTAATATTATTCAATACCATTTGCCATGTATAAAATCAGAATTATAGGTGCCAAAGAATTTTGAATATGGAAAGGACTATGTTTGAAAGATCAGGAAAGGAAATGTTAAAGACCGAAGAGTACTGTGAAGTGGAGAATTGCCTGTCTTGATGTTTACTATGATTGAATAGTGTGCTTTTCCAATTGCTAGCTATGACTGACCATCCTTGACAACTCTACCACTATATTCTATGAAAACACTTTCAGATGGTTTCCTTCTTGCGTGTTGGTTATTGCCTGAACACGGTCACTCTGGCTTCTTTAGTGTTATTCTAATTAACTTAGGCTACTTTAATATGCATATATTCAGGTGTCAAATCATCGCAACTTCTGCTCTGATGGTTGCACTAAATTGTGCTTGAGGATGAGAGTCCTTAATGTCCTCCTAATTTTTCATTGTTTGTGAACTTCTGATCGTAATCATTTGCCGACTGTATTATGTTAATACTTTGCTTTCAACTTTTTTTCCTGTTGGACAGTTGGTACGTTCAGAAATATCCTTCGCGTCTTCAGAACTCTTAACCAGGTACCTTTTGAGCCTTTAGTCGTTAGCGGCATTACTTATTGAGCCATGTGATCCTTTAGGTATTGGCATGTCGTTGGTATATTTCTAATCCTATTGAGTTATAGACTTGTGTAAGTGCATTTAAATAAGATATCGACCATCCCAACACTAACTATATGCATATTATTTAGTACTCCTTCGATCAAAAATTACCTTTAAAATCTAAGATTACTCAATTAATTCGACACAATCCAAATTTAGCGTAAGATAGGGTTGTACTGGTTAGCATTGGGAAATGTGGAGATTAACTTGGTTGGGGTTTAATTCTTGACCTAATCAAACTCACCTAGGTAGCAGCCTTGCTTCCAAATTGTGAAGAAAAACCTCAATAGCACATTCATATAAGCAAAAGAATGCGTCAGAGTTCCTTTCAAAACTTCTGCCACAATGAAATGATTCCAGAATCATCCTAATTAGTCAAGAGAATCATCATTCTAGTTCCCCAGAATATTGACAAGCTAACAAGTTGCTAGTTTCAAATTTTACATGATACGATTACACCTTGATATGCTATGTAGCTTACTGGTTACTCTGTACAAGCAAGGAACAAACATAGGCTACGGTGACCCAAATACAAGTGCGGAGTGCCTATGGAAGAGACATGACAAAGAAAGTCTTAACAACGATTCCATTCTACATGTGGAAAGGTTTTCTTGGTGTTGGTGCCCTGTTTTCCATAGATTGCAATCTTTGCTTCAGATGAAAGACTTCCACCTGCAAATTAATATGATATCAATTAAGTTCATGCGGCAAGAACACACAGGATGCCCTCCATGCTAGGCAACGTATATGAAAAATAACAGCTCTACCTGGAGCTGGAATGCTCTAGCCCTTTCTCCAGCTAAAACCCCCCGGGTCGAATGCAGCTCCTAGATCACAGAGCGACTACTCCGTCAAGAATAACAGAGTGCATAAGTGATTGATGCAAAGTCAATAAAAATGCACCTCACCTTCTGGGTATCATCCAAAACTGCTTTTAAGAATGCCACGTCATGCTCAAGCCGCACATTATCAGAGTGGACCATATTTGAGAGACTATTTGCCTCTTCTTGAGCTAACTCCACGCCTGCCAGCTTCTCTTTCAGCAGCTCGACTTCTTTGATTGCATCGGCGAGTTTTTTCTCCGTCTCCTGCCTACTCTTAGTAGCAGAAGATAAGTTCTTCTCCGCAGCTTCCTGGCTTCCCAATGCAACATTCAACTGCTCTTCTAGCAAGACGTTTTTTCTAGTCAATGTCAATATTTTGGTTTCATACAATTGATATAAGTTGGAGGGATTTGTTAGCACTGATCTATTATCAATTTCTGGAGGTGCAACATGATTGCTATCAGACACAAGATTATTATTCCCCTGCTTCTGATAAAGGTTTGAGTTTTCAGAGTCCAATAGGTTTTCTTCTGTGCTAGCTAAAATTCCAGCAATATCCATTTGGATTGCAGTTTCGTGCTTCTTGCTTCTCTGCTCCATTGCCTGAAAATAATTTTTTTGTAGTCAAAGGATACATGAACTTCAAAACTTTTTGCATTCATGAAACAAAAGAACAAATCAAAAACTCTATCAAGAATTGGAATTTATTGTGTGGTGAGGCATGACAAGAACTGAAGGATATGTTCTCACAGTACACAAAAGTAAACCATAAACACATCCAACCACACGTCTAATATTTGCAACAACAGAGAGATCAACAAGAATTTTAATTTTAGTAAAAGGAGATTTTCTACACAGATGACATATTCCAAAAAGTAGACTTCCTAGAAATGTGTGCAACACTAACCGAACATACCTACCTGAATAAGAATTTGTAGTTCAACAAACTTTGAAACTATAGCAACTAAAACATGCCTACTTGAATGAGAATGCATAGTTCAGTAAATTCCAGAGATTCTCCATAAAGGAGCCTTCAGTATCATTTTGTACTTCTCATATACGACCAGCACAGGCAGAAATTATGGAGACAGTGGCACAGTGCAATGAGTATCATTCAGACATTTTCCAAATGGAAATCAATCAGCTATACATTATTCTGCAAAATTTATATTGCTTTTCTTATAAGTGAATGACTTTATCCCAACAAGTATGAGACCAAGCTCAATCAGAACGGGATGTTGGAAGCTAAACTAACTGATAAGTTGATCCAACTTTATTGATTGAGGAAGCACCAAGTGTCTTAGGAAGAGATATGATACTTGTCAAGATGTTTTTATATTTAACAATTACACAACCAACTATTACAATTTCAATAAGTCCAACAGGTTCCAGAAGTACTTGTTAGGCAGCTAACTGTTGAACCATAACCAAGGTTCAAAAATGTAATTTCAGTTTTCGATTATGTCCAGATTCAACTAACTTCTGGTTTTGTAGTTTCACCATCTCCGTAGTTACTTTTCCAATTGTTGAGTTCTTGCAAAACAATAAATGCTAAAATGTAAAAAGCAAGGTCCGCGATATCGGTACCTTTCCAACTGGGTATTGTACAGTCAGTATGGTAAGGTGCACACCCCATACCAAAACATCCCTCGAACCATTTTTCACACTTTTTATCTCAATATGCCTCATACCTCAGTATGGGGTGGTACACCTTGATATATAGTAGTATGAGGAGGTATGGAGCAAGTATCTGTACTTAAATATTGTATTAGTTCCTATCCGATAAAAATATGGTACATCCCATACTCTGGGCGATACGATAGACCATGGCAGTAAGATGTTACACAATTAGAAAATATAGGAAATGAAGATGAGCAAAACAAGTTAGAAAAGGAACAAATTGTAGTTCTTATGAATTTTGGGAGTGTATTTTCTATTGTATTGTAGCTTATAAAATAAAATGAAAATTTGGATGTCTGTTTCACATCATTTTAGAATATAATTTTTTATCCAACTATATGATGTTAATTCACAAATAAGAATCTAAATAACTAAATCACAATAAAATCCATATTTTTGATTGAGCATTAGAAGATCTTCCATTGAACTTCAAAATATATTGGTTGTTCCACTTCCATAAGATTTCCATGGAGAGATGATCTATCTACGAAGAGTTTATTGGTGAGGAATTTAAAATATATTTTAACTTTTGGATTTGGAACTTGACACACCGCAAAGAAAATTTTAGTTAAACTTCAGAAACCCAAGTTCAATCATCACAAATCTACTTCTCATGAACCCAATCTACATCACAAATCCTCTTCTTGCTTCCCCTTTTATCTCAACAACCCAAAAAAACCTCCCAAACAATGTCAAAAGAATGCTTTTAATATGCTCAAAACATGCAAAAGACTTGGTCAGCAAATTCACAACAACACTAAATAAATGAGCAGGCGAAATACATTGCTGATATGTACACTAAATAAAACCTTGTAGGTTAGCTTCAGTCAGCAATTCATAACAACACTTGGTTTCAGACTGATAACAAATGAAATTAGAGGTGCTCCTAGCAAAGGCCTTGTTGCTGCGATGCTCTAGGCTAAATTGACGAGGTCGGTTTAATACCGAGCTGGAGTCCGATGGGGATCTGAAGTGTTGGAATCTGCTGAACCCTCAATTCTTTAGTTCCTCTACTGAAAGAAACTCAAATTCTCTTACTCTTCTTACTCCACTATTCTTGCTCTCTATTTTTTCTTTTTTTTACCATCTGTTCTCAAGCTTCGACTGACTTAACCATTGAAAGATCCTGAACTGAAGGATCTCCCGCTTTGGTTCGTGGACTTTTGCAAGTTCACCGACAGATTCCACCACTTTGGTTCCCAACCAGACTCCAGCTCGATATTGAACCGACCTCATCAATTTAGCTCAGAGCACCTCTGCAACAGGCCTTGTTTCCAAGCATGCCAATGAGCTTAACGTTAAATTTTATTTGAGGGTGTACCTAACCTGAGTCTCCATTCTCCAATATCAAAGATTTATGTTAGATTATTGTACATTAAGAGGTGACAATGCTTATCACATGAAGCAAAGAAAGAGTTTCACAAGAGCATATGTAGAGCGGCAATACATTAGACTGGCTCATATAAGCTGCAAAAGCATTGAAAAAGCTCTGTGACAACCAAGATGTGATGCACCCAAGAAAAAGGAAAAAACCTTGCTTTTATTGATTGAACTAAATATATAGAAGTTGATTGTCAATCTATAAAAGATGTAAGGAATGAAACATCAAAACTATATTCACCCAAAAAAAAACAAAAACAAAACTCAACAGCTAAATATGAGAATAACCCATGTAATATCTTTGAAAAAGGCAATTCATTGGTACAAGCACTATATTAAGCATTTTGAGCTAGAAACAAGAGATATAAAACAAGATATACAAATCTATGCCTTCTGTCTACGAGCTTTCTTATGGTCACTGTGCTAGAAATAATGTATTCCACATAAACAGAGCACATTGAAGTACCATTCCAAGCCCTTTAAAGAGTTATGCTTGTGATCAGCCTTCGCGCAATTACTATTGTATCTATCTACACAGTTATGGAAAGCATGCCTTTTAACTACCAGCATAAGGATCTTTTAGTACAACTAAATTTTATTAAGATGGAAATTTTAATACAGTTCAATAAAAAGAACCCACTGTGCCGTTCTCAGTGCAATCAGTGTAACCGTGGCCAAGGGCAAGCTGAATGGTACACAGGATGCACAAAATAAAACATTAATGAAGCCTAACATCTGCTACCAGAATCATATATTGACGTACTCACATTACTCACTTGTGAAGAAGGATTACTCAATAAGCAGTCTCCACCCTCCTTATATTTGTCATCTCTGGGAGATTTCTGCATCTTAAGAGCTAAATTGTAATCTTCTTCATGGTGGAATTGCTTACGGAGTGATACATTACCAGAAGTAGAATGTGGATCAATCGATGAATCTGAGAGAGATTTCCTGCCAGATGCATGCTGCTCCACTGCAGATGCTAGACTGTGCCTGCCAACAGGCTCAACAGAGCAAGGGGGAGCAGCATTATTAAGATGGGCACCAAGATCTTTGGTACTCGCAGGGCAATCTTCATATGACAATGGATCTGTATCTGAGGCCGATCGCCAGCTCATTGAATGTTTACTCTTGAACAAGACCAATATTTCAACCTGCTAAGCCCAGAATGGATAAAAATATTATGGCACACAAGAAGAATATAAGCGGCCATATCATCACCTAATGTCTTAACCTGATTTGATGGCTCTTTCTTTTGTCCTCCAAAAGCAACTAGAAAAATCTTGTCTTTGTGATGCACAGGAACTACACTGAACCCCTGTTTAACAACAGATTCTTCAGCAATTCTTTCAAAAAAAGGAAGCAACAAAAGTTGACTTATGTCTGAAATCTAATAAAAATATAATTACAGCAGATTATTTGGGATTCTTTCCCATTAAGCAATAATGAGTTATAAACTATACGCATGTCATTTGAAAGGCTGCCAAAGTATCATAAATGACATGCTAAAACTAATGCACTCAAAAAAAAAGTGTTTAATGAGAAAATAATGTCTCCACTCAACCACAACATGTGCTAAAATGCTGTCTCCATCAAACGTGTCAGCAATATAATCAGTAACCGATATGAAGAAGCAAAAGAAAGCATATATTTGAGTATTCATAACTATCTTCTGCTCAATAGTGCCTAAATGATAGTAAATTATTAAATTTATCTTCTTTCTACCACTGCTGGAAGTGTTAACAACAACATATCCAATTGAATCTGAGCAACCATTTTATGTTTCATGCTTTTTCTCAATGAGGTTTCACGACTTCATTGTGAAACAATGAAATATGCACGCTCATGCAATTCACACGCATGCAAGGTCATGAAAAGAATAAGGAGAGAGTGTGAATTGTTAAAAGACGAGAACAAATTGTTTCAGTTGTCCATGACAGGCATGTGCTGACTATGCATGTGACCTTCACCATATCAGGAAGGCACCCATGTGAATCTATTTATGCAACAAACATCTTAAGTATTCAATATACAGCCACCTACCAAAAGGAGGTACAGAAATCCACCATGCCTGGATAATTAGAACTTCTACTAAGCTTCTTTCATATGGGCTAAGATAAACAGTGCACAGAAAGGTTCCATCACAAGAGTAAGAATCATTATGTCAAGGTGAGATTTTTGGAGGTGCACTGAGGCAGTCAGCTAGTAACAGATCAGGGTCCAGATCATGGGCCACTAAGAATGTCTGATGCCTAATAGGGCTCATAAATAAACCAGCTCTTTGCCATTGTAGGAAAGAAGAAACAAGATTTCTTAACCTTTCTTGAGGGGCAAAAAAAAAAAGAAATCACCGCCAGCTAGTTCTCTTTGCATGAAGGTTTTAGATGATCTAGTTGCTTAGTCAAAAAGTTACATGATTTATATTCCTTTTTCTGGGAAATATCCTTGCTGCGGTCAAGCTATACAGCTCGTAAAGGACCTCACTAGACATAAGAAAGTCTGGTTGGGTAAAGGTTTCAAAAATTATTGGTGAATAGTAAACCATGTTTCTCTACTTTTGCTCCTTTGGTCTTCATCTTTTTTCCAGCCCTTCCACCTTTCTTCTAGTTTTCACTTCTTCATACCTCCTGGCTGCTGCCATTATAGAACAAATCTGAACTGTGATATAGATCTATCCTACAAAATTAGGGCTAGAAATGGTCCTGAGTTGGCCCGGATGATTATAACACTACACACACCTTAATTCCTTTCCTCTTTGTTCTTTCCTCCCAACACTCCCCTCTCCTCTCGCTCACTTCTACTCCATGTAGGGGCCCAATTAACCCAATGGCCCTTACAAGTCAAGCAACTGGATCAATCAATTAGACCAGATTCATATTAAAAATTAATAAAATAAATTACTTGCATCAGCTTTCCATTTCAGATTTCCAGTATTATGATAAACAAAACCTACAGGCTCGTTCTCATCTTCAACAAATTAAGAAAAAAATCTGCACAGAATCAACAATATTAGCAACCTGAAACCCATTATGGTATCTTTCACATAAAGAATATTGATGCCACAAAGAAAAGCATCAATAGAAACCATAATGACACAGGAATTTAAGACATTCTTCTAGAAATTCTCAGAATTCTGATTAAATATTCAGAATGACATCATAGGTAAGTAAAACTACAGACCTATCATCATAAAACTGAAGAATAGCAATAGACACATGACAGTATAAAGTCATAATAAAGGAAATGGAAAAGATTATTAGCAAACTCACTTTGTTGGTAGTAACAGAAGCACCAGGGGAAATAACTGAAACAGACCACTCAAATTTTAAAACGTCAAAGACTAAAGTTTCTGCATGTCCTGAAAAGAGAACTACTTGTTAGAAAGCATGTGCTAATTGAAGTATAATTTTAACAATGATCCATGAATTATTAATGATACTGATGATCCATAAATAGTTCTAACAAATAAGTAACCAGCAAAAATTACACAACATATGACCGCCAAATCCTGGGCATAGAATATGGAAATTAGATTGACTGGATATGGGGGCTTTCACTGCTGAATTAGAGGGATGAACAAAATTTTATGCTTGAAAAAAGTTATTCAGAAATGGGAAGGTGGATCATTAGTATTGAGAAAACCAGCTGAATCAGGGTGAAGGCAGCATCAAACCCAGGTCTCTTGTATCAACCACAAGAGCATTTGCCAATATGGTAGCTAGCATCGAGTTAACAATTTACATGGACAAAACAAGGTGGCATCTAGAAAAGGGAAATGATGGTCAAACGGATGGATCAGCACCACTTACATAGGTAGGAGGAGGATGGCAAGTCATGGAGGACAAGAAACTACTTCAATGCCCAAATGATTTTTCTCATTAAAAGTGTTAGAATTATGCTTATTTAATAAGTCCTTATATAGAAAGAACATATTTAGTATATCTCTAAACTTGATATGTACTTGCTTTTCAAGTATATATTTCTTTCCTTATGTTCTTGTTTTTCATCTATTTAAAGAGATGAGATCTCATTAATGAATTGAATTTCTTTTGAGCTTTTCCTTTCAACATGATATCAGAGCATTAGGTTTCATAACCCTAGCTGTCACCCATCTCCACCAACTCAAACCACAACAGCTGCCTCCTCCCTCACCACCCACTGCCTCTCTTCTTGATCTCACTCTCTATTTCTTGAACTTCTCCTTGTTTCTTGATCTTCTTTCTCTCTTCTCTTCTTCTTCTATATGGCGTAAGTATCTTTCCTATGCCATGTGAAGATATCCTTCCTGGCGTAAGTATCTTTCTGGCTATCTACTAATCACGAAAGTGGTATATTGTCTGTGATTTCTCTGGCTGTCCCCCCTCTTTCACTGTCTAGCTGTCTGGTCATTTTTGTCCTCTTCTCTAACTGCCATGTAAAGATATCCTTCCTTCTTTCACTATCTGGATGTCTGATTGTTTCTGTTCTCCTATCTGGCTGCTATGGCATCCTCAAATAACGACAACAACTCTCGACGCTTTTGACTCCCAATTTTGACACTAGACAAAGAATTTGACGGCACCTACAGTGAAGCTTGGGGTGCAAATGGGTCGGATCGAACCGGATCATGAGTGACCCCGATCTAATCCGATTCCTTGATCGGGTCTAAATATTGGACCCAAACTCAGTCTAATAGAAGATCGGCTCGGATCGGATCAGGCTTAAAATCAAATTTTTTGATCCAACGGATCATTCGGGTCGGGTTGGATCCATGTATAGCCCGACCCTGATCCATGAAATACGGTTTCAGTTCGGATCTGGATCTGGATCGACTTGGATCTAGGTTATAAATAACAAAATTAATAAGTAGAAGATCTATAAGCAACCTTATTTATACCACTATCGGATTTAACCAACTTATTTTGTTAATGAATTAGTTCTTCCCTTCATTTATAGGAAACAAGTGGTTGAAAAGTTTGCTGTATTCAATTGTAAATGATGCCAGTTTCGACAAGAAAAATGTGTGCATAAGTTGTAATCAAACATTAGAAATTATAAGAAAAAATAATAAAAAAAATTCTGTAAGTAATGGCATGGGGTTCACTCACCCATCCAAACTTCTTTTCAGGAGGCTATATGTCTTAAACTTTCAAGCAGCACAATGAAGATTGTCTTTTTATAGCTTGTGACGTACCATCATAAAAAATCTAGCTTCAAAAAAGTTTATCAAATCCTATGACTAGAGAATGGACCATGAATGTTTAAGATACACCTATAACCATCAAAGACCAAGTCCAATTTTATTTACATATGTGAAAAAATTCAAGAATATCAATAAAAATTGACGAATGCTGACAAAAATAATTGAACTTGTAAGTTCTTGACAAAAAAAAGAATTATAATAAATAAACCAAAAAAGAAGATAGGTTTGAAACCAAATGACAAAAACATCTGAATTAAGATTAAAAAAATCCATTAAACAGATTAGAAGAAAAAATCTATAAGATAAGATCAATAAAACCTAGAGCTAAGTAATATGCCAAATTGCCTTTATCTTATTATTTTTGCATTCAGATGTTAAGAATGCCTACTTTCCAATACTATGACTTTAATAAAATGGCAATAAATGTCGTTGGTGCAGAAATTTGCCTTTTGAGAAGGGAGATTGATCGGGAACGGAAGAAGCCTAGGAGATGGAGAGAAAAGCGATTAGGGATGGAAAGAGAGCATTATTTTATTTTAAAAGTGTGTCTAAGAGGCCGAGAGAAAGACTTGGGATGGATTTGGGTTCAGCCGTTCAGATGAGTATTCGGATCTCGTATTGGGTTCAGATCAGGTCAAATCGGATCGGATCATTTATCTCAAGACACAAATCAACCCAAAAATCTTCATGAATTGGGTCGGATCAGAATTCAATAAATCCAGATCTGATCCGAAAAATGAAATGGATCCAATTTTAGAACCCGACCTAGATCCGTAGGTCTTTTAAAATGGTTCGGGTCGGGTCTACGTGGGTCGGATCGGGTCGAGCCATGGGCCAACCCGTTCATTTGCAGCCTTAAATGAAGCCTAATGGCACTAACTACTTTTTATGGATCCAATCGTTTAAACTGTTTATTGGTGCCCAATGAAAGGCACGACACCTGACTGAAGATCCTCCAAATTTCAAAGATCCTGCCTATGACGACTGGCTGATTAGTGACTGTTGTGTTATATCATGATTGTGGAATAGCATAAAGAAAAAGGTTAGTACTGATGTCATGTTCCTGAAGACAGCTAAACAAATCTGGGACATCCTCAAAGAGATGCTATGATGAACAAGATAATCATAACACCATTCGCTCCATCATCTGAGTAATTAGCTGATATTTGACTAAGTCTCCATCTTTTGGTATTTTCAACTCTATGTATAACAAGTTGGGCATGTTTGATATATATACTCCAGCACGAGTGTTAGAATCAAAATTTTCTGTACCTTGCCAAATCGACCGATACACCCTGTACCGTATCGAACCAACAGGGAACCGGCACGGTTCGACCGGTTCAAACAGTATATCGGGGGTATCGGGAGGAAAATAGAGAAAAAGTGAGAAAGAGAGGAGAGGGAGGGAGGCAGGAGTCGTCGGAAGCCGACGATGGCCTGCTGCAGTCGTCGGAGGGCTTTCGAGCCCTGTTATCATCCGATAGGGCACTTGAAAGAGCGAGCTCGACGGAGGGGGGCAACGTACTGAATGGATGGTGCCTCCGTCGTGAGGATCTCGATGGCCGACGAGCCGACGCCGATGGCCTGAGGACGGTCGAGCGGGCAGAGCCATCGTTTTTGAAACAGGCAATGGCCTGTTTTCATTTTTTTTTTTGATTTTAAACTCATGAAGTCGGCAACCTAATTGTCGACTTCAAAATTAAAAAAAAAAATGGCCGGCTTCACTTAAAATCCGATTTTTTTAAAAAATTCATGAAATAGGGGCATCGCCCCTGTTTCGTGCCCATGGCAGCACACACGTGGACTGCACCCTTTGACGGCCATGGCAGCCAGTCGGAGGCCGTCCGACGGCTCCACCGACTCCTTCCCCTCCCTTTTTTCTTTCTTCCCTCTCTCTCTATTTCTCTCTCTTTCTTCTCTCGATTCGGCTCCGGGTTCCTTCATCGGTTTGTCTCGATTCGGTACGGTACCGTACTGCCGGCCAATCGAAACGGCTGCCGGTACTGGTATGAAAAATCTTGATTAGAATTATGCTTATTTAATAAGTCTTTATATAAGAAAGACATATTTAATATATCTCTAAACTTAGTATATCTCTAAACATGCTATGTATTTGCTTTTCAAGTATGTACTTCTTTTCTTATGTACTTGTTTTTCATCTATTCAAAGAGATAGAATTTCATTAATGAATGGAATTCTTTTTGAGCTTTTCTTTTCAACAAATAGAAAAGGTCAACAAGCATTTTATGAAAACATTCTCTCCAGATGCCCCTTACTAGCAACAAAAAAGATGATAAAATTTTAGTAAGGTGACAAAATCAACTGCCAAAATGCAAATTATAATAAAGATTCAAGGGAGATCATCCTTACATGTTAGTAGAGCAACTATACATTCAAAATAAAAAGAAGCGAGCAAGCGACACAAAATACAGCATACGATAGTTAACCATTATAGAATACACTTCTTATCACACTAGGACATGAAACCAAATAAGTATATATTCAGCTATTCATAGAAGTAGAAATATTTCAGTGTTGCAAAGTAAAGGCCTAAAGTTATAAAACCACTTTTTAAAACAGAAAGTGTCATAGCCTACTTTCTATTACATAATAACACAAGCATACTCGTGATGTTTATGCACATCATCCACTACATGATCTCTGCACATAGTTTGCATTTTATGATGTTTGTGCATAGACTCTACAAATACACTTGTGTAGTTTTTTACTTATCATGAGGTAAACAGCAACACTATCCGTCATGTGGTAAACAGTTACATTATCGAGCAGGCTTTGTTCTCTGTTTAGATAGTTTATCCTTTTATACACACCCGATACTTGCTCAAGTTTCATTGTATTGCTATCTTGATCAACATCTAGAAGTATTCATCTTTAGCATCTAATTATCTAAGAGATTTTTGAACAGTATTGGCTGAGTTGGAGGAAAGAACAAATGGTTTATTTGAAGGGTGAAGGTTATATATTATTATGGCCCTATTTGGCTTTGCTTTTAGAGGGCTAAAAAGTGCTTCTTGGAGGGTCAGAAGCTCTTTTGGTGATTTTACGATGTTTGGTAAAAATTTTCAAATAGCTTTTCAAGTCATCCAAAAGCTAGAAAAGGTCTATATTAGGGAAAGCTCCAATTTGGAGCTTTTAGGCAAAAGTTCTACTCGAGACACATCGAAAAGCTGTTGTTTGGGCAAAAGCTTGCCCAAGAGACCTGGATTTGGGTTCTGACAATGGAATTTTTTAAAAATCAATTTAAAATATTTTTAACGCTATAGTGATTTAAGTTGAGGTCTTTTATGCTTGTAACATGGATATCAAGAAATGCCAGTAAACATTTACGATGTTATTATGATTGTGGATATATGAACAATTTTGTTGCCATTTTATACCGAATGAACAAAGTCAAATATTTATATTGCTATTAGAATCAAGAGTTACCCAATTTGCTATTAGGATACTATGTTATTAGGTAATCACCCATAAAAAATAATTACATTATTTATTATATTACTCAGATTAAAATATAAAAATATTAATAAATTAACAATACTTTATAATAACAATTTTTGATTGTAATAACAATGTAATATGATATATAATATAATACCATTATCATTATTATATCGTAATAACTATAATAATATAATATTATCATATTGTTTAATAATACTATAAAAATATTGTTGTATTATAAATTAAGAGTTTTTATAATACAAATAATTAAATAATTGAAAGCACTATCCAATACCATTTATTATCATTCCTTGATACTAAAATTACTTTCTCAATTTGGTTATCAAATATATTAAAGTTTCAAAGTATCTGAAAAATATAATTACCAAATAGTAAACAACCTTTTACTTAAGACTTTACTAGCGAAAGCTCTACTGCTGAAAACTCTACAGATAAAAGCTCTACCACCTATTGCCATGCGCGATGGAGCCTATGTGAGTTTCATGTAGATTACTAACATAGTAACTCAATGATAAGCTTTAGTCTAACATAGTAACTCAGTAATAAGCTTTGTTCATCCATGATAGCAAATTGCTCCACAAAAGGACATTATATTATGTACAGTTCACATTAATAAATAAAAAAAACAAGGGTCAGCCATAAGGCATCAACAAAAGCATCTTCCATAAAAAACCTACCCAAACTTTTATAGGAAAAGAAAAGAAATGAGAAAAATTGGAAACTTGCCGTCTTTACCTCTAAATCATAAATTTAAACATGTTCTAGCATAGATGAGATGTTTAGCTCAAGAGTCTCAGAACTATGCATAACTCAAGCATAAAAACCTTAAAATGGAAGCTGAAGAATAAGCTCTCTTAATCATGAAAATCAAGATCATTTAAAACAGAATAATCTATCAGAGCATACTCTATGTAACAGTTTAAGCATACGTTTTTTCTTGCTTCCTCCCCCCGTGATATACCATTTAGTTCCACAAAGAGCTCCACAGCAACCTGCTCTAGGTGATGGATGACGACCACGGATCTTTACTCTTGACCATACCATCTGAAAGAAGATATACGAACAAGTTGTCAAATCCTCCACCATATGCAACACTTTGACAAACATCAACTTGACAAAGTTGAAGAGGCCTCCATGTCACTTACTGTTTCAAAGTCTAGTGAATAAAGATCATTCAGAATCCTCGACTTTGATTGCCCTCCAAAAACAAAAAGGATTCGGTCATCATAAAGCGCAGCCACATGATTTGATCTTGGAGAAGGTCCAGTTCCTCTGTTAATGATGTGGTTTAGTTCCAAGGTGCAGTTGAAAGATTCAAAACTAAAAACATGTCTATAAATTCTGGAATTATATTAAAAAGGAAATGTAACTCCATAAGCAATACAAGTATCAAGTAAGCAAATAAATCATTTTAATACACAATGGGAAAAGGTCCCGGTTATTTTCCATGTGATGTTTTTTTAAATACTACATTTCTTTGTGGCTTCTATAATCATGCGCGTTGTATCAAGATTGGTTGATCAAATATAGAAGTGCTGAGCAGAAAGCCTACTCACGTATAATATAAGGGAAGCCATGTTAACGACTTCAGATCAAACATATGAAGATCATTTAATTTTCTCCTTTTTGCATCCTCACCCCCAAACAGGATCAAGACAGAACCTGCTCTGATTACGGTATGCCCACTGCGAGCAGCCTGAAATACAATGGTAACTTTTTGAAATTCCAACACCATGGGGAAAAAGAAAGAAAGAAGAAATACAGCATTCTTTAGTGCCTACTGCCATCTAGAATGGATAAGTGGAAAAGATAACAAAAACAAGTAGAAGGAACATAACTTTAAGCTTTTGCTTTCAGTTGATGACTGTAACATGGAAGGAATGGTATGAAGATAAGAAAGCATAAAGACTTCAAGAAAATATAAGCCAGTTAAACTTAATCAAAATGCAGAAAGCAGAAAGTATAATGAATTACCGGAATGTCTCCCTTGGCTTCTATATGCAACCAGCATTCTGTTTCTACATCAAAGGACCATACTGTTGGGTATTGAATGCACAATATTAATTAACCACATCAGGAAAAAAATGAAAAATGATGACATTAACCAGTGGAATAGTAATTGCATAAGCATGACATACAACCTGATATTTTGTCACTCACAGGATCAGTTTTCCCCCCAACAAGAAGAACCATTTTTCCCCAAGACACCTACGACAACAAATGCAGCCAAGTTATTTTCTCTATTCAGGATAGAAGATTAGCACTCATCCATATTTATGACATAGCAAGATACCGTGTATCTTAAGAATTCAGATCATAACAGCAATAACAATCATGCTTAGGCAAACGAACTTTTCAAACATAGAATGAATAAGAAGTGATGGACTATTATAAGGATGCAACAATCCACTAAGGAGGCCTGTGGTTCAAATCATACACTATTCATAGGCCAAAGGCCATTCCATGTAATGACTCTATAACACATGAACATTGAAGCATGCACGTACAAAATATAACAATATAGAAAGGGAATCTTTACTTATGGTCAATATCTAACCCACCCCACCCACCCCTGCAGTCAAGGAGGCCCGTTTCTGACATATAAAGTGGACTGAGCAATGAACATTGAAATTTACAATGGTATGAGTTTTTGTTGAAGAGCCTCAAAGTTGCTTAAAATATTGGACAAAACACGTGATTAAAAGCTATAGACATGGCAACTTCATTTGCTTGTGAAATACCAGATTGTTGGCTATGTAAATACCTTTCTGCAATTACTATTATTGAGACTGGAGCATGAAAAGCAATGACCAAGATAGAGATTAAAATACGTGACATAGCAAGATGATTTCCACACAAGTATTAAACATCACTAATGGGCGAACTAAATATGAAACAAAATATTATCTTTCTTGTTGCTCTTCCAGCAGATTAGATGATTTCTTCAATAAAGACAAAAATCTGGTATCCCAAGCTAACTGCCCAGAGCCAGTGTGCATAAAAGCAGATCTATGATCTATCAGCAGGCTGAGCAGGGAAATTCCAGTTCTCAGATATCACCAGAAACAAGAGACCTCAAAAATAAATGATAAATAAAATTCTTAGTAGTTTCCTGGGGTTTCTCAACAAGATAACTGATACTGTAGTTTGGTGCAGAAAGATAAAAAGATGACAAATGAAACAGATTAATGTCCACAAGCTCAAGAAGAAATAAGAATAGAAAAGGCAGCAAATTTAAAGAGAGAAATGTGAGCAACTAACTCATGAAGTATAAAGTGTGCAATTACAGGACAAGAGATAGAACCAGTAGCCACAACTCTCTTCACATAGTGCTGCACATGCTCTAGATTTTCATTCTCTATTTCAT
Organism: Elaeis guineensis; assembly: GCF_000442705.2. Lineage (NCBI taxonomy): Eukaryota > Viridiplantae > Streptophyta > Magnoliopsida > Arecales > Arecaceae > Elaeis > Elaeis guineensis. The sequence goes on along the minus strand of NC_025993.2, from coordinate 177,889,515 downwards.
GCTGTTGCGCTTTCAGTTTCAGATAAAGCATCTCCATCTCACATGTTTATTATATCAAGACTAAACAAATTCAATAAAAATATCAAGATTCACCATCTTTCACCCCCATCACAACTTGACATAGTACATTCAAATAAAAACATGCAACAGGGGCTGGAATATGGACATGAAAATTATTGCAAAAATGAAACTGAAATACTGCATTGAAAAACTGTGACATCATCAGTAGATCTCAAGTAAAGCAAGATCATGCAAGTTATTGGAGATTGTTAATGGGGCAATACAATCTACCAAGGGTATATGAACCAATGCAAGGAGGGAGGAAACATAGAATCAGCTAATTTATAAAGCGATAGATTCGAGAGAATAGAGATAGGAAATATGTTATAACATGGTTACAGGAAAAAATAGCAACCAGAAGCAGGAAGTCAAATTTGGGGAACCAAGCTCTCAAAAAATTTAGGATGCAGTGAAAATGGAGTTTAACAAGAACCAAAAGAAGCATAAAGCACAGCAAGGATGCAAACGAAATAAAATAAAATAAAATAACCAATAATTATCTAGGCAATCATGATCCCAAAACAAGGTGAGGGATCCCAATAAATAGTTGAACTATCAAAAGCACAAAGTCAGGTTGGATAGACATCAGGAGTTTATAACCAAAAGCTCTTTAATAATTTAACATTCTGATGTAGAAACTCTGAAAGGATCATGAACCATATCAAGCAAACATATAGTTAACATTCTGATGTAGAAACTCTGAAAGGATCATGAACCATATCAAGCAAACACGTAGTTATATTGTAGCTTACAATCACAGGTCAATGCAAACAGATTGGCTGGAACATCAACTAGGATGGCAACTTTGACCAACCACACGCTTCACAAGTTTTAGCAGATTACAAATCATATAGAAACAATAAAATAGAGTAGCTCCTTTATTTATCTAGGAGTTAATGTTTAAGGGCAAATCAGAAGCTCAAGATATGACATAAGGTATGCTATTAAAGAAACCGAATCCAGCCCATTATGTTTTGTGAAGGATTTATACAGGTACACATCACATGCAAGGAGAAATGGAGGCATGCATGATGACTTGAAGAGGCTAATGAAAGCCGAAACGACCCAAACTAATTTCACCTCCCATATATCATCAAAGAAGAAATTATTTGAACAGCACTGGCTTTCTACCTTCTTGTCCATCATCATTTCAGCACTAGCTTTAAAATAGTTGGTGGAACTTAAAGGAACCATTTGTTGAATTCAGAGAGTAGATAGGTATATTTGGAGAAGTTTGGTGAGAATGTGTTGGGTGGATGTCTGGCCAGGACACCACCTTCCAAGATCTTTTCAGTACCACGCGATGCAGCAGGAAAAAAGAAGAAACAAAACAAAAAACAATCAAAATACGTGGATCAGCCACAAAAGGGCTCGTCTCTACGGGGCATGCAAACTTCACAATGCAAAAAAAAAATTACAAGAGGAGATCTCACCCTCAATCCTTGTACACCGAGTTCTCTCTCACAGAAAGTTCTCCGCACAAAAACTCTCTCTCTTGAAAACCCCTGAACCCCTGAAGTACCTGGCGTCCGCTGTCCAAAAACCTCTCCAGAGCCCTGCTCTTGCTTCTCTTCTCAACGTCACAACCCTCTCTCTCTTCTTCGGGTTACGTACGGCACATCCACGGGAGAAAACCAAAACCACACAGCCACTGTTCCTGTGTACAGGCCTTTTAAAGGGTTTAAACCCAATTAGATTAGGTTTAAGACTCCTTAATCAGCCCAAATCAAGCCTCTGGACCGTCGGATCAAGATCGGAAACTCCTTAGGCCGTCCGATCGCGATCGATCCACGGAATAGTGCCGTGGACCGCGAGAAATGCGTGGGAAACACCCACGCGGTCCACGCGGTCTGCCATGGACCGCCCGGTCCATGGTGGACCGAGGTACAGGGCCCAAGCAAGGTGCCTGGGCCTGGGCCGGCCCACGCACGCGGGCCTGGGCCGCTCGCCCGGCTGGGCCGCCCGCCCGCTTGGGCCGCGCACCTGGGTCGCGCGTCCCGCACGTTAGCCCCACCTGGGCCACACACCGCCGCCTGCGGCCACGCCGCCGCCGCTCCGCCGGTGGTCCTCTACCATCTCGGATCTCGTGCCGACTTCAAAAGCTCGTATCTCCTCCATCCAAGCTTCGTTTGGGGTAATCTTGGTCTCGTTGGACTCCATTTTTCGCTGCGGACCTTGCTGTAGGGTCAATGTAGGCTGAATCTCGAGGCGTCAAATCCTAATAATCTCCATCTCGACTCGATATTCGATCTCCTACAAACTTCGAGAGCTTCTGGATCTCCTCGCCCCCATGCCCTGAGGCAATCGCCTCCTGATCATGGATGGACAAACATGGGAGTCAAACTAGACTGCTCGATCCCATCTTCGTCGTATGCTGTGCTCCTCCTGATCTGAGACCTGCTCGGAGCATTGTCCTGCGGCAATAGGAATTTCACTTTGCGACGTCGCCTCTCGTCCTCTCGAGTCTCTTGTCTTATGCCCGATCCACCTCCTCCTGGAGCTCCACCTCGCTTTGGGCTCCGTCTGGCTCCCGAAGCTCCACCTCGCACTGGGCTCCCCACTAGGTAATAATGTCCTCTGCTCCCCTTCTTCTCCTCCAGCATAATTCTATCGCCGTGTAGCATCCTCAGGGTTCCTCCACCAGCTACCGTCCTGTAGCCTCTCGAATCCAGTCAGCTAAGTGAAATAAGATTCCACCTGAAATCGGATATGTATCGGACCTCCCCCAATCTTCTCATTGCACCGTCATGTGTCCTCCAGCTGATCGTCCTAATATCTCTGATCGCTCAGCTCGATCCATCTGACAGATATATAGTGCCCTCACTGTTCTCCAGGGAGTTAAACTGCTCCTCTCTGCAACATACATGATAGGGACATGCAGAATCTAATATCCACTGCTGGGAAGAAGTAGATACCTCGTCAGATATCTCCAGGACATCTCCATCTGAATCGCTGCCAGCCATCGCTACAGCAGCCACCGTCCGATTTTTGAATTGAGGACAATCTCTGGCTAGATGCCCCAACTCCTCACACCGGTAACACCTGGTTTTGCTCAAGTCCCTCCTAGACTTGGACCGCCCTCGTTGCGATCTCCTGTCGCTCCGTCTACCGCCTCCTGCTTCTCCAGAAGCCACCAAAGCTGAGCTAACACCACCTGAGTTCGAAGCTAGATTTTTCCTCCTGAGAATCTCGTTCTCGAGTATCGCCGTGGTGACCTCGTCCATCTTGATGGTGCTCTTCTCCACTAGAAGAGTAGTCACCAAGGACTCGTAGGAAGGGGGAAGTGACGCCAGCAAAACCAGCGCCCTGGTCTTCTTCTCAACATTCTCGCCAACGCTGAGGAGGTCGGTGAGGATCTTCTGGAAGTGGCTTAGATGCTCCTGCACACTCTGTTCCTCAGTCATCCGCAGTTGGTAAAACTGCCTCCAGAGGAAAAGAGTGTTGGTGAGAGACTTCGCCATGTACAACTCCTCAAGCTTCGACCACAGCACCGTCGGAAAAGTCTCGCTCAGCACATGGATCACCACCTCATCCACCAGGTACATGCGGATGGTGCTCACCGCCTGCATCTGTAGCCGTTTCTAATCCCGCACCTCCATGGTGGTCGGCTTCTCATCGCACAAGAGAGCATCGATCAACTCCTGTTGGATGAGCACGTCCTTCACTCTTACCTGCCACAAGGAGAAATTGCTCTTACCATCAAACTTGTTGATCTCCATCTTGATTGTTCATGTCTTCTCTATCTTCAGTCTTGCTCACCACCGCTGCAATCTACGTCCTTGTACCGCATTGCTCTGATACCACTTGTTGGGTGGATATCTAGCCAGGACACCACCTTCCAAGACCTTTTCAGTACCACGCGATGCAGCAGAAAGAAAAGAAATAAAACAAAAAACAATCAAAATACGTGGATCAGCTATAAAAAAACTCGCCTCTATGGGGCATACAAACTTCACTATGAAAAAAAAAATTTATAAGAGGAGATCTCACCCTCAATCCTTGTACACCTAATTCTCTCTCACAGAAAGTTCTACTCACAAAAACTCTCTTGAAAACCCCTGAACTCCTGAAGTACCTGACGTCCGCTGTCCAAAAACCTCTCCAAAGCCCTGCTCTTGCTTCTCTTCTCAGCGTCACAACCCTCTCTCTCTTCTTCGAGTTACGTACGGTATATCTACGGGAGAAAACCAAAACCACACAGCCACTGTTCCTGTGTACAGGCCTTTTAAAGGGCTTAAACCCAATTAGATTAGGTTTAAGACTCCTTAATCAGCCCAAATCAAGCCTCTGGACCGTTGGATCAAGATCGAAAACTCCTTGGGCCGTCCGATCACGACCGGTCCACAGAATAGTGCCGTGAATCGCGAGAAACGCGTGGAAAACGCCTACGCGGTCCGCTATGGACCGCCCAATCCACAGTGGACCAGGGTACAGGGCCCAGGCAAGGTGCCTAGGCCTGGGCCGGCCTGCGCCCGCGCGCGGGCCCGCACAGGGGCTGGGCCGCGTGCCCGCCTGGGCCACGCGCCCGACTGGACCGCCCGCCCGCCTGGGTCGCGCGTCCCGCGCGTTGGCCCCGCCTTGGCCGCACGCCGCCGCCTGCGGCCGCTCCGCAAGCCCGCCGCCGGCCGTTCTCTGACTCCTCGGGTCTCGTGCCGACTTCAAAAGCTCGTATCTCCTCCATCCGAGCTCCGTTTGGAGTGATCTTGGTTTCGTTGGACTCCGTTTTTCACCGCGGACCTCGTTGTGGGATCAATGTGGGCTGAATCTTGAAGCGTCAAATCCTAACAGAATATTTAGCAAAAGGTAACCCAAGAAAAAGTTAAGACAGAAGAAACGTCCACAAACAAAAAATGAATGACAATAAGTGAACAGCATACAACAGGTTGCATAACTATCAAAAATGGAACTCTTTGTCGAATTCAATAAAATTTTGCAATGTTTTTCAGAGAGTAAATAGGTAGATTTGGAGAAGTTTGGTGAGAAGGTTTAGCAAAGGTAACCCAAGGAAAAGTTAAGACGGCAGACATGTCCACAAACAAAAAAAATGAATTACAATAATTGAACATCTTACAATAGGTTCCATAACTATCAAAAAACCTAGGAATACTTTTCAGCTCCAGTGACATGCATTTGGAATGCAAGTTTCGGATACACTGCAACAATGCAGTGAATCAAAAGGACAGAAGGTAACCTAAATATGTATATACCATATGCCATTCCTCCTTGCCTAGAATATGAAACCCATATCAGCGGAGGCAAAATACTAGCACATAAATTAATATCACTATCAAGTATCAATAAAGAGAAATTAATGCAAAAGCAAAGCCACCTAGTATCATAATCAAATTGGAACATATACAACGCAGAGGCAAGTGGCAACAAGCTATCAGAAGTATACCAGAGAGTGACCTTTGCATGCAGGAATTTTTAATGAACGGCCACTTGGTGATAAGTAAACCTTCGTAGCAGCGGCAGCCCAGGTAAGGTTATCCAAACTTAATATCTGAAAATATACAAATTCCATGAACTGAACGCTCTTAGATGGGATAACAAAGCACCAGTCTATCTGAGAATGTAATTAGAATAGAACATAATTCCAGACCTCACGAATGGTAACTAACAGAGGTGATCACCATGAACCATAATCACAAATTCAAAAGATAATACAACATATCGAACATAGTGGATTATCAAAGTTCACAAAATGAATGATCATGCGCTCGTGGTTGAATTGTGTAAAGCAAGTACATATTTCATTACCAGTGTGTCATCCATCAATCCGTGGCCAGAATCTCCGCCCACAACCACCATTTTGCTCCCAACAACAGCTGCTGCATGCTATTGGGGGGAAACATTTTATTCCGTTTATTTAAAAAAAGGTAAAATAGCAAAATTCATCTTGAATAGAAAGGTATAAACATCATAAAGTACACATTTAAGGCAGTAACAACAAGACTACCCATTACATTGAAACGAGAAGCTGGTTTGTGCCCTTCGGTCGGCAGCACCGTCCAATTCTCAGAACTCCCCAAACCGCATTTACTGAGATCAAATGTACCCAACGAGCACTGGTAATTGATGTCACCAGGTCGACCACTCACCGAAGCTGGCACCACATTCTCTCCCTGCACCAACTTCAATACCTCAGCAACCAAAACCAACAACTATAACCATAGACGGCTCGTCAGAGGATCCTTACATTTGCCTGGCTCGCTCGCTTAGTAGGTCGAACGGGGCTTCTGGTCCCCTGCGAAGGATCCCCTAGATGAACCTTCAACCTACACCATCCAGAACCATAAATTTGTTATCTTTTGCAAAGAAATGCTTTAAAGAATCCATCAAGATTAAAAATTTTCTCAAGGAAGGTCATAAATCAAAAAAATATGTCAATGGAGCTTCAACCAACAACACCAAACACCATAGATTGGCCATCATTTTGACAGAAGTCCTTTCGAAAACCGTCTCTTTCAGTTCAGCTTCCCAAGATTGAGTTTTAATCAAGAAATCTAATACAGAAAGGGGCAGCGGTTGATGAGAACAAAGGAAATGGGCAAATGGGCTGGAGGTTACCTTCCAAGCTTCATTCGGCGGCGAGAAAAGCCAAACATCTTCGGCATGGCGGGCACCAAAATCGAAGGACTGCACTGGAGGGGTTAGGGCAGCAAGCATAGCAAGAATGTGGGAACGTAGTGGAAGAGAAACCCTAGAGAGAGGAGGAGAGTAGTTGGAGAAGGGGGAGCGGAAGGAAGAAGGGATACGATAAAAGGAGAGATCTTTGGAGTTATTTTGGGAAGGAGAGGAGGTGGTTGGTGTGAGAACAAGCCCAGAGGGTTCGAACCAACTCCAGTTACGTTCCACTTCGAGTATGGTTTCCGGAAGTAGAAGAGGCCATCTCTCTCCCTCCTCAAGTATCGTTTCCGGAACTGGAAGAGACCATCTCACTCTCTCGTTCTCTCCCTCCCCGGATCCACTTGCCTAGCTCCGTTTAGGCGATGGGATCCGGAAATGGGAAACGGTAACATATAAAATTAAAAATAAGTAGTCCAATCAAAATGGCGTGATAATTTAAAAATATTAGTAGCGCCTTCGTTCCGCTTTCTCCTCTGCTTCTTTGAAAGAATATTAAGTTCGATATACGTTCATTCTTTTTTTGTAGCTTAAATTTTTAAAATTAATTAATTATTTAATATAATATTAAAAATTAAATTTGTTAGACATCATAAATTCAAATTCCTACAGTTCAATTATTTGACAAATTCTTCTTCATTTATGCATTATTATGATTCTTACATCTTAACTCAATTATTTTTTTGCTTAACTTCGGCTACGTGCGAATGATATCTTAAATTTGATATATATTATTGATCTTTTTTTTATTAATTAATTTTTTTTAATTTAATTAATTACTATATATATATATAATTATCGAGATGAAATAATATGTCGAAGGTTGACACGATGGTCTCAAAAGATTTCATGTATATTATATCAAAAGAAAAAAAAAAAAAAAAACTCCATCTGATGGAAATTTGTCCCTAATCCTTATCTAATCATTTGTTTATCATGTAACAAAAAAAAAAATGACAAATCAATTTTCTAATTGTGTAGTTACTCACATCTTTTTGGAGAAAATAAAAAGAACAGTTCGTTTCCCAAGCGGCTCCACTCGGGAAACGCTTTATCCGGCATTCTGGTGTCCCAACCTGACACATAATTAATGCACCTAACATCAATGCAGTGATTGATACCAGAAAGACAGCTATCTCTGTGTCTGGCACTGTGAGGGGGAGTCCAACGCATTAACAAAAAAGAAACAGCCCTAAACGAGTGGAGACAAAAATGGACAGGCGTCGTATCTCTTGCGCGAATTAATAATCGCCCTTCCTTCCAGCGAATCCACCGTTGGATAGCACAAGGTCACTTGGAGATCCGTGCATCCAGATGAATGAAGGGTTCAGGGTGCCTTGAGGTCTGTGCGGCAGGCGATCCAACGGTCTATATCGCGAGAGAAGGTCAATCATTCTTTCCTGCGAAAAATACAACCCAAACCAGACAACAGTAGTGTGCCGGGGTCCACCGGAAAGGACCTTCGATTGGACGAAACCAACGGTGACGATGTAACGTATGAGATGGTCACTCGGTGGGACATACATGGATGTGTCTGTGACCGAGGGAGTTGGTTTCTCGGTGGTGGTGAGGTGCAGTGACGCTTTTGGCATCCAACGCGCCGCTCTCCCTGCTTTCCAGGGGACTCATCGCCGAGTCAGTGGGTGTGAAACATGGCGCCCAGCTTCTGATGGAGAAAAGGACAACTTTCCCATCAGATCAAGGGACAGCTTTGTACAACTTTGGATCAAGGTTTAAAATAAGGGTTATCCTAACTTGCACTCGCTTCAAAACGGCTGTTACCAATGGTCTTGTTACATTTTAATTACTATGCGTTGGTGATTATAGTTTGATTTAGTTGGCAATTAGTGTTGTATATGATGAGAATAATATTTTGTTTGAGACCCGTTAAAAACGTATCAAAAGGCTAAGATGGTAGAACATTACAAAATTATAGAGAGAACATAAATTAATACGTTGCTTCCTACAATATTAAGGTTTTTGGGTTTTAAAAAAATAATATTTTTGATGTATTCTCCTATGGTGAGAGGCGAGGCAATGATTGATTAACTCCATGCAATTATGTTACGATAGGATGATCATTCTTTAATTCATTTGGATAATCTATAAGTTTCCAAATATCATATTTTCATGTATCAATAGAATATACATGATCTTTCCGTACAGATTGTAAGAGTCTTAGGCAAACCCCGATAGATAATAAGCAATCTTTCCTATAAAACTGATCACTGGGTGTTATAAAATAATAATAACATAAATTTCTTACCCTAAAGATATGTCATATACTTTTTTCTTTTTTCTTTTGCATGAATAGAGAAGGACTACCCAAGATGACCTACGTATAAAAATGCAATTGGAAAGTCAGATGGTCTATATCTCCGATTGCTTACAGCAAAATCATATCTTGATCGATCTACCACTCAAGTGACCTTAAATTTATTTTTGTGGGTATAGTGCTTCTTCATTCCTGCTTGCAGCCCTATTTAATTTATTTGAGCCTCCTAAATTTTTATTTCTGGTTGTAATTGATCCATCAAATGAAACCATGGTATTGGAGATGAAATTAAATGATATAAATTATGTTTAGAATGTTAATACTTGCTTGGTAGGGGCTCACTTTTGGATGCGGGCGCATCCATGCAAGCACATCTTTATGCATCACACAAATGTCTCGGCTTTTTCGTTCCCTAAATTAATTAGGTCTCAACCATTAATTTGAAACTAAAATATAACTGCACGTGCAAGTACAACTATGCGGCTGTCCACATATATAGATGGACATGCAAACATCACTTTCATACATACGTAGTGACAAAAAAGAGGAGACACCAAAGCTTGATACAGCTAACTTCCAATAACAACCAGCTATTAATATTCCGTAGCCTATATTTTTTCCATGAAGAGAAGAAGAAAAGGAAGAAACGTCAGTACTCCCTCAACCTCACTCTCTAATGCATGCGTGCTAATACCTCTCTCTCTCTCTCTCATATATACACACACACACATATATATATATATATCTCTTTCAAGTTATTTATCAGGATCGTAGCTCCTCATGTACTCTAGAGCCAAAGAGCACCTGCATCACGGAGCAAGGAGACTAAGTTACCACCAAGGTGAAGGGACATGACCCTATCCGTGGATCCAATAAGATTGCCGCCGATGAAAACGGCAGGGAGCGGCGGGCTGCGGCCGAGAAGCTGGACAAGCGCCTTCTCCATCTCTCTCCCCCCACGTACCTCGTCGAGCTCATAGACGGCAGGGTTGACACCAAGCTCACAGAAGAGCCTCTTGACAGTGTGGCACATGCAGCACGAGCTCTTGCTGAAGATCACCACAGCTCGTTGCGAGGCCAAACTCATCACCCGATCCATCTCCAATTCTTGATGTGCCTCTTTTTGGAAGTTAATTAGACAAGGGTAAGCTTAGGGAATTTGGATGGGAAGGAGATGATGTGGAGCAGAAGAGCAAGGTAAAATGCTAGAGGAATTAATTTAGCTGAGGAAAGGCTGGGGTTGTGGTGGACTCTATACTCATGACCGACTTGTTTATATAGGCACAAAAGTGAAGGGATGGAAGTGGAAGGATTGCTCTCTAGATACATTGTTTCATATCCAAAATGTCCTTCTTATCATTGCTTTGAAAGAGACCATCTATCTAAAATTTCTTAGTGGATACTGTCAGGGCCTCACAGTCAAGTTGAGCAAGTAGTTGGATATTGTCTAAGCTTCTTTTTCACCTTGCACACAGATAGGGCCATGTGTTTTAGGAATATCTAGGAGGCAAGCATCATTGCTAACTTCTGATGTAAAAATGTTCCTCATTTGATAAGGTTAGAATCTCCTCTTTATTATTAGAATCCGCAGCTGTGGAAACTTTTTATCATGTTTAGATCTTGGAATGTGAATGTGTAGATTGAAGAAGTTTCAAGTGACGATAAGAAATGGATAGCTTAGTCAGAAAGAAAACAAAGGTGTGGTTTTGGTATAAAATGGGCGCCCAATATGAATTCTGAGACGTACAAAATTATGAACTACATACACAGTACCCATCAGTACCATAGGTACTATTAAATGGACAAAGTAATTGTTACCTATTGATTCCCCCCACCCCCACCCCGAACACACACACACACACAAATAAGAGGGAAAAAAAAAACCAAGAAATATTTGTCTTGAAGAGAATTTGCATTTGACTTAGACTCGAGCATTTTGCATTGAATAGGGTACATGGCTTAGCTTCATTGGATATTGGATTTTAATGACCTGGCTGGAATTCCGCCTTCATCTCAGGCATAGATAGTTTCATAATTACTTGAGCTTTTTTTATTTTTTATTTTAAAGCTCTATGATGATGTTACTTTCGCATGAAAAATTTGTTAATGGATCAGCAATTGCATAATCCACCATCTATCGTATTTGGCAACAAATTCCACGGGTCACACCGATCCTCTCTTACCACATGACAAAAGAATTATGTTTATAGGCACTATAATGGAAGCCATATATACAACGTTACTTTGTTAATTTTATCTACGTCAACTTTTAGGTCATCAACTCATGCAATATTATCGAATCGTAGATAGGACCACATGAGCCACAACTGTATGAAAGTAGCAAACCGTACGATGATGCTACGATTAATGACCTTGCAAATTAAATCATAGCATATAAACCGATCATCTTCATCCAATTAAGTAATAAGATAAATAACAAGAAAGTTGCTTCCAAGTGGAGTATTTGGATTTGAAGAACCTTGTAAATTGACCCCAATGGCACTGCTCACTTGCGGCCTAAGCTTGAGTCTCGCTTCCAAAGCATTTCCTTTCTCTTATCCTCGTGCTGAGCATCCCAAAAAGGAAGTAGAAAAGTAAACAGGCTGTCACCTCATAGGGAGAACGAATAAGATCCACCCCCCGTCCATATTTGTACGGCATCATCCGCGGTACCAACTCACTCATAATCTAACCTGTGATGCCGCTATCTGACCTTTTATTCCTCAGTTTTGTACCATTTTATCTAGAACCAAAGTATAATTAAAGTTTGACATTCTCCTCTGTGACATGAAAAAGATGCATGGTAGGGGTGACAATGAGGTCAAGTCAACCAGATATGGATCCGATTGGATATAAAGCAGATAAAAAAAACTATCCGACTAAACTCAATCTATTTTATAAACTGATCAAAAATTTAGATCCAAACTCGATTATTTTATTATAAAACAGATCTAAACCAACCTATAAGAAGATGAATCAAGTTAAATGGGTTAAACAGTTAAGTTTTATCACACTTAATGCATAAAGGGTAACAATATAGTGAGATAATGTAGGTCTTTTTTTTCTTTTCTTTTTTAAAATACAATGATAATGTCACTAGTAGGATTTGAGCCTCATTAAGTCTCTTCCAAGAGCTAACCAATGGACCTAAATTTTATTGGCGGTAGCAATTTAGGTCAGAGAACATGAGTGAAGAGTTTAACAAATTTGTGTTTGAGTCTCATTGTGGAATAGACCATAAACACTCTGTGCATCTAGCCTAGGCCTTCATTATTGAACTCAAAGATCACCTCATCCAGGGTAATTTAGCCAGGTTGGTAATTGGTTTCAATTAAGCAATCCGGCCCAAAACTCAGACAACTAAATCTTTCAATGGTTTAATTGGTGAACAGCTCCGGTCAATTTTTTATAATAGCTTGAAGACTATTTTTCATTTATGAGGATATATTTGCATAAGTTTTATTATAAGAAACCGATGTCTACATTCTTTTATATAATTATAATCACATATTCACATGCATCATATTTTACATTTTTAGCTACTATTTTATTTATTACTAATCCATCGGGAAGAAAGAAATAATTTTCTTAATCTACTTAGTTCAAATCTTTCAAAAATTTGAGAAAAAACTATTTTTTTTTTCTAAAAGTAGGGCTAAGTCTTAATTTTTTTTTATTAATGATAACAAGCTAAAATACATGGCCTCATACTAGTAAACTCTATCCTTGCACAATTTAGTTCAAATAGGACATCTTTTCCAAAATAGATATGACTCATGAACATAAATAGCAAAAAAACTAAAATTCTATAAAAGATAAATTTCAATTTCTATGTCAATTTTATCTTCAAACGCTTTGTCTAATTCTTTTTAGATTGAAAGATATATCATATCAAAATCTTTCTCAAAAGGGGAGTTTTAATTCAGTCTATTTCAAAATCTAAATGATAAATTTTATCCTAATCACCCGATACGTTGCACTTTTTGAAAGATGTAGAATTTGAAAAGTTATCTGAGATATTGTATGGTTAATATTGTGGAGGTAATTTGTAGCAACGGACTATCTCTTTTCTTGGGATGCATCCTAGTTGACTTGGTGGAACCATCTCAGACACAGGCACTGATTCAAGACCTCGACTTTGTGTCCACCTTAAGCCACTAATTTATTAGTCCACATGGATAAAATCTACAAACCATCTAATAACTTTGATTCGCATGATAGTGGGAGGATCTTATATCCTAACGATCTGTCAAAATATGGCCTAAAGAATCAGACAAAGTGACATAAAAATTCCGACTAATGTCTCCGTCTTTATATAAAAAGATACTTAGAGAATTCTCATATAAGCTCAATTGGAGAAAGAAATAACACCTCATTACTTTCTCTCTCTCTCCCGTTTTAACTTAATTTTTTTCTATTATTTTTAAGCTCTAATTAATTTAGGCATCGAAGGATCTCCTACTAGAAAATCTCCGATAAATACGAACTTTCATTACAAGTTCTCTTTGGTATCCAACTCTAGCCACACTACTATTACACCGGAGATTTGCACCAACAGCTCAGTTATGGCTTTTGAAAATTTAGTATGCTAGTCGGCTTTCCAATTCACTAGATCTCCCAAATTTTTTTATAAGGGCCAAAATAATTTACAGTCAATCTGGTGATCTTTTTAGGCTAATTACTATCAGTTTCAAGTTATTACTGTATGGTTTTGGTATACTTTTGTCCGTGCACCGTTCCTCCAATGGGCTCTTTGGCATGTGCGTGTAAAAAGGCCCTTCCCGCTGCCATGCGCTCTTCCGTCCCTTGCTATGAGGTCATTCTGGAGGTTACCGGCCTTTGGGCGCTTCGAGGAGTTAAGTGGGGCTCTAAGAACAGCATCTACCGAGAAAGCTTTCCAGTTGGATAATATCTGGGTATCTTGACCACCGCCCCACGACCCCCACCGCCCCCCCCCCCCCCCCCCCCCCTCCTTCCTCTCTGCGGAAACTGGGAATATATTTTTTCTAGTTCTCATATTCCCTCAGCAAGAAGATGCCTCCCATTAATTTCTCCTTAATATGTTTGCAGATGCATTGCTTATCTGGCACCACGAACTAACCTGAGGTTGATTGATGCGACCTGGTATTTTGGCATCTTGGCTTACCTGATAAATGCAAGGAATGAGGCATAAATTAAATGCCCATTGTTATACACCATATGGTGAGTTCTTGTTATCGATAAGGATGTGTGAGGGCAGACCAAACAAGAAACATGCATGTTCCTTGTACATTAAACTTACATAAAACTTTGCAAGCCAATTTCTTTATTTAATTTAACAACAGTAGTAGAATATTCTCGTTCCGCTCATAAATCAAACTTGGACTTGAAACTAAACACTCCCAACTATCTTCAATAGATATAAGGAAGATCAAGTTGCCCAATCCAAAGACAATAATTTAAATTATCAAAAATTTTAGTAAAATGCAAGTCTGTTATCCTCGTTATACAATCTAATCCATCAATGGAGAATTATACATATTTATAACATCACAAATATACCTCTTCTATATGCCAGTTTTTTTTAGGACCCACACATATAGATTTCAATCCTCGAAGAATATTCAACTCTAATATCATAAAATTCTTATTTAGACCACACTCTAAACAACTTGCTAATAAACTCAAAAATTTCAGTCAAACAATCAATAACAATACAAGAGGACTATAGTGTTTCGCATCCACACAATTTGAGATTCCAAAATTATCTGAATAATGATTAAACAAATACACATATCACAATATAACCTACCAATATAACATAATAGTTTAGGGTCAATGCGTTTAACACATTTGTCAAACCCCAGTTATTATGATAAAGAATATATATAAATACAAATCATTCAACCCCTCTGTACTCATTGTATACCAATCTTATGTATAAAATTTATCACCATACCAAATGACTTTAAGCTAGAACCCTAAATTCATTTTTACTAATACTATCATGTCTCTAGTGATCACAACCTTATACTCAAATACTACTTAAGTCATAGTTTCTAGTAGTCATAACATAAGCTTTGATATTATTTTGGTCGAATCCATCGTCTGGGTTGGCCACGTGACGGAAGCACATTTCTGAAGATAAGACCCTAAAGAATATTCAAGTTCTTGAAATTCATTGTAACCTCAAAATCTTGTAAATACTATTCATTTCAATGCATAATAAATATTTCACATTAACAAATACCAAAGCTTATACAATTTATATAACTCAGTCATCTGACTGGTACTGATGATGTTCTATCTAATTAATCATTTCCATTGTAATTCTACTCATATCTAAATATCCATATTTTATAACTCTGAAA
This sequence comes from Elaeis guineensis, assembly GCF_000442705.2. Taxonomy (NCBI): domain Eukaryota; kingdom Viridiplantae; phylum Streptophyta; class Magnoliopsida; order Arecales; family Arecaceae; genus Elaeis; species Elaeis guineensis. The sequence goes on along the minus strand of NC_025993.2, from coordinate 177,874,203 downwards.
AATAAAAAAGAAGAAGGAGATTGTAAGCTTTACAGCTCGGTAACAATTTTCATACATCAATATCAATATAATAATAAATGAGAATTTATCAATGGTTGTGGCTTATATAAATCTCATGCCATAAGATAACATAATTATAAAACATACATAGCAAACACATCTTTTTACACAATAAATCATATCATATAATTACCTCGAGAGAGCATACATCAGATTCAATCATATTAGGGTGCTTGACTTTGGACTGCCATAATTATATTTTCGGTTCATAAATAAAATGACTAGTCCTGTAGACTACCACAACCATATTTCAAATCCGTAGTAGAATAACAAAATATCTAGTCCCACGAACTACTACAGCCACATTTCAAGTTCGTGGTAGGAAACCAATAAAGTAGCTAGTTCAAGGACCACAGGCACTTAGCTCTGAACTACCATAATCATGTTTTAAGCCCACGACGAGGCACCAATAAAATAGTTAGTCTAAAAAACTATAAGTATTCGATCTTGAACTACTACAATCATATTTCAAGTCTATGGTAGAGTACTAATAAAGTAGCTAAGCCAAAGTACCACGACCTTATATTCAATCATATAATTCAATTATATACATGTTAAGTATTGTAATTCAAGATTGTACTCTTTTATAAAATTCGATGCACATGTTTATCAAAATCCATCCAAGTCAGAATCAATGATATATAATACATAATATTAAACGAGCCATAAATATATACTTTTAAGTATATAGCAATCACTATAAAAAATATATATTGATCAAAATCACCGATGTATAAAATAATTTTTATATAAATAGATGATCAATGTTCAGAAACTCTTACTCTAATGATGACAAATTCAGTAACAATTATTTACTAGTCCATTTATAGCATATCCGATCAATCTATACAATTTATTCTCAATCAACCATCAGTAAACAAATAGTAAATCATTATTAGATTCTTATTTTCAGAGCTTTAATATCCTAATTATCCTAGCTAGATCCCAAATTTCTCGATCCTATATAAAATATAACTAATTAAGAAATAAATATTTAAGAATTTATCTTGATTTAGAGATCAGAGCATAAATGCTCTTGCTCAACATTCTCGTTCAATTGATCACATCCATACATAATCAAAATTGATAACTGAAAAAAACCATAAAGTGATCATGATTATGATGAAAAATTATGAGACTGGTGAAGAAAATAGTAGGCATTTCATGAATGTATTTTTAAAATTTTAACAAAAGCAAACTAGATTAAACGATTTAATCTACTATGCATGCATTAAATCTGATCTAAAAACAATCTACGCTAAAATCTATGACATGATATAATGCATATATAAAATCTGAAATTTAAAATCAGTAAGTATGGATTAAATCAATATGGCAGTAGATCATATCTACAATATCATTGAGTTTAAAATTCAATATCTGAGCGTAAGTAGAAGATCACCGTAACTGACAACCATTGAAATAAGGTTCTTTAAGTCGTGCAGCAGCCACATAGGGTGTCTGACCTCAACGGAATGTCCACACAAAGCTCTGATCTGATTGATCTTTCGAGAGTGCTAGCTCATGCAGAGACCTTGTTGATAGCTGATTTATACCTTTCTTTGGATCTCACAGACTCTTTCGAAGTCGAAGATGGAATAGGAGGAGGAAGTAGTGGTGGAAGGAAGGAGGAGAACCTTTCTTTTCTCTTTATTTTCTCACTCACCCAAAATCCTAGATCAGAATCTAGGTCGCTCACCTAAGAGGAGCCGGCTCTCCTCTATCTCACACACCAAGGAAGGCACGCCCACCCATAACCTTATGCCCAGATTTTCCACTCTTTCTCTTTATGAAATCTCATGTCACACGCACAAGAGAAAGGGCTTTTTAAAGTTGGCATCCCTAATGGATAAGAATAGGAAGTTAGGTAGTTCAATTTCAAATTTGAATTCAAAATTCAAGTTAAATTTGAATTCAAACAAAATCAATCCAATCTTGAATTCAAAATTCAAGTTGAAGTCACTTAATCCTCATCCAAAGGGGGTGACAAACCTTTGAATTGGCATGAAAATGATTCATGCAAATTCAAAATTTGCATGAAATAAAGAAGGGCCGAATATGGTGGTTGGCACTAGGGTTTTATCCAATCCAAATTAGTCTCTTGGGTTTCTCCATTTAGGTCCAATCTAAACACATTTGGTTAGAGCCTAAATAAATAAGAGAACCTAATTCAATTAAGTGCTAAATGAACTCGATTAAATCTTAATCCAATCAAAAATTAATCAAGCTCAAGCTCTGATTAAATCAGGAATCAATCATTCTTAGCGATTAGGTCATCTCATAACTTAATTAGACTAAACTTAATCGAATCTAATTTAATTAGATTTGATCTGAGCCTCAATGCTCAATCAAATTGAGCTAATCAGTAATCTAATTACTAATTAATTCTTCTATAATTATTTTATTACAATCTTTGTATAAGGTTAATCATCAATCACATTGACGATTATACTTTTGAACGATTCTCAATCGTTGATCAGCCATCTGATCAGATAGGAATCTCTTTGTATGTGACCCCATAGGTTCGAACTTAAATCGATAGTACAAAAATAAATTTTTGTTCTGATCGAAGTGATCATCTAGCAATGATACTTGATATCTGGATAAGCCAATAATAATTATAAAGCAACATTCAAGAATCTAGTGGCATATGGTGATCATATAATTCATCCCTTTGATCTTCAATGCTTAAAATGACTTCAGAGTTAAACTATCAACTCTTAATTAGTATATTTGATTTGTGTCTCAATCTTATAAATCCTGTAACTTCTCATAAAGATTATCCTGATCAAGATTTTATAAATTAAAATACGATGTAGCACTATCTCCTGAAATCAGAAGCGATAAATTCCATCTTGACTCATACACTGACTTTACAAGTACTTGATTGTATCCAAAAATCTTCCATCATTGAATTAAAAATTCAAATAGTCTGGTACCAAAGCACAGTGAGTTGCTTGTAAATCACCGTGATGATCTTAGGTTAGAGGGATACTTATACCCATATCCTTCGTGAGCTACTCTTGACAGCAGAATGCTCCACAGTTTGTCATATTTAGTAAAATATATTCTTATATTTCACCTGCATGCCATATCAGTGTCTTCATAGTCTTTGAATATAAGGACAACCAACCTATATGACACGTAACAACCTATACTTGATAAACATTATCGTCCTATTAATAATGTATCGTTTGGTCACTAACGAGTTTAAGAACTACAATATAAATTCTCTTTTATCGATTGAAAATAGTTCTAAAGATTTCATCATAACACAGGAGGTCAATAAAGAAGATGCACAATTTATGATGAAAATATCAAATAATTTTTATTAATTAATAATTTATATATAATTTATAAATAGCACAATCATTTATAAATAGACGATTGGCTTTAGGATATATTTCTCAACAATTCTCACTTGGACTAAATCCAATCAAAATAGTATCTAATACCCATCTTCCACTTATGATCATCGAACTCCTTAATTTTGAGGACTTTAGTGAATAGATCGGCTAAATTCTCTTTTCCATCAATCTTCTAAAGATTGATGTCGTCTCAATCTACGATCTCACTGACAAGGTGATAGCGACGGAGGATGTGCTTAGTTCTTTGATGGGACTTGAATTCTTTTACATGAGCAATGGCACCAGTGTTGTCACAATACAGAAGAACTAGACCTTTAATTAAAGGAATTACTCTAAGCTCACTGACGAATTTCTGTAACCAAATAGCTTTCTTGGCAGCATCAGATACCGCAATATACTCTGCCTCATAAATAGAATCAGCCATATATGCTGCTTGAAATTTTTTCAGCAGATCGTCCCATCATTTGGGATAAATATGCATCCCAACATATTTTTGCTATCATTATGATCCTACTGAAAATTAAAATTTATAAATTTCATAAGTTTTAAATCAAATTCTCCATAAATTAGCCATTGGTCCTTAGTATTTTTCAAATACTTAAAGATGATTTTTACAACCTTTCAATGGTTCTCATCCAGATCAGACTAATATCTACTTACTATCTCTAGTGAGTATGCCATATCCAATCTCGTATATATCATGGCATACATGATAGATCGCACTGTCGAGGTATATGGGATTCTACTCATACGCTCTTTCTCTTATGAAGTTGTTGGACAATCTTTCTTAAAGAGAGTAATTTCATGGCCTATCAGAAGATAGTCTTTCTTAGAATTCTCTATGTTAAATCGTTTCAGTATAGTATCTATATACATGGATTGGGACAATCCAATCAACCTCTTAGATCTATCTCTATAGATCTTCATCCCTAAAATGTAGAATGCTTCTCTCAAATTTTTCATAGAGAACTATAATGACGGCCAAATTTTTATATCTTGTAATGCAAAAATGTTATTCCTAATTAAGAGAATATTATCCATATACAACACAAAGAATACAACCACAAAACTATTAGCCCATTTGTAGATACAAAATTTCTCTCTATTCTTGATGAAGCCATATGTTCTGATCGTCTTATTATAAAAATACATGTTCCAACTTCGAAATATCTGCTTCAATCCATAAATAGATCTTTGAAGCTTGCACACCTTAGATTCATCTGTAGATGTGAACCCTTTAGGTTGTATCATATACACATCTTCTTTCAGCTCTCTATTTAGGAAAGTGATTTTGACATACATTTGTCAGATTTCATAATTTAGGTGTGCCGCTATCGCAAGTATAATTCGAATAGATTTGAACATTGTCACAGAAGAAAATATCTCATTATAGTCAATATTATAATGTTAACGATATTTTATGACAACCAAACAGACTTTATAGGTCTCCACCTTCCCGTCTGCATCTTTTTTTAAAAAAAATTTACTTACACCCTATGAATTTTATCCCTTCAGATGGATCAACAGTATCTATACATCATTGATCTTCATAGACTCTGTTTCAGATTTCATAGCTTCAAGCTATTTATCAGAGTTAGATCTCTACATGGCATCCATATAGGTGATCAGATCCTCATTATTTTTATCAAATTCAATAGGATCACCATCCCGAACTAAGAAACCATAGTATCAGTCCAACCGATGTGGTACTCTATTGGATCTCCTCAAAGGTACATCTATAATGGACTCTAAATTTGATCTAATCAAATCTAGTTTTGTATTTTCATTTATTTGTGTCAATTCTCCTATCTATCGAACTTCATCAAGTTCAACTTTTGTAACATTAGTTCCTTTTTTTATTTTTTTTTTCAAAAAGATAGCCCTATGACTGATGAACGTCTTTTGTTCTTCAGCAAGGTAGAAGTAATATCTTTTAGTTTTTTTTGGATACTTAATAAATAAATATTTATTAGACCTAGATCCAAACTTATCTGTTTTTAAATATTTGACATAAGCCTAACACCCCCAAACTCTAAGGTGTGAGAGTACCGACTTACGTCCAGTCCACATCTCATATGATATTTTATTTACAAACTTACTCAAAATCCTATTAAGTATATAACAGGTAGACTCAAGTACATATTTTCAAAAAAAATCAACATAATTGCAAAGCCCATCATTAATCGAATCATATCTAACAAAGTTCGATTCCTCTTTTCTAGGTCTCCATTATGTTGTGATGTCCCAAGAGAGATCTATCATGAGAGAATCTCATTCTCTTCTAGATATGTCAGAAACTCACCAGTAAGGTATTCACCTTCTCGATCAGACCGAAGAATTTTAATACTCTTTCTAGTTTATTTTTCAACTTCATTACGAAATTATTTAAATATTTTAAATGATTCGATTTATATTTCATAAGATAGACATATCCATACCTCGATAAATCGTTAGTGAACGTAATGTAGTAATACCCACCTTTGGCATATGTATTCATTAGTCCACATATATCACTATGTACTAGACTTAGAATTTCACTGGCTTATTCATTTTTTTCAGTAAAAAAGTGATTTAGTCATCTTTCTAAGAAAACAGGATTCACAGATCGACAATGATTCACAATCATTGACTTCGAAGATTTTTTCTTTAATTAACCTATTTATCCTATTCCTGTTAATATGACCTAGCCTATAATATCAAAGGTAGGCATCCGTAATATTATCTAATCTAGGATGCTTATTCAATGTATATATTACACTAATAGACCGTGATAAAATGTAAATACTATTACTTATTTGTCCATTCATCATAGTAACATCATTCATAATGATATCATAATAATTATTTTTTATTAAAATTTCATATCCATTCATGGCCAGAAGGCCTACAGAAATTACATTCGATAAAAAAGATGAACAAAAAATGATAATTATTCAAAACAGTGACATTAGAATTGAAAACAAGTGTGACAATTCCTAAAGCTAAAATTGAAATAGATTTTCCATCTTTAATATTCAGAATTCTCTCACCATCTTCAAACTTCCTCCTGATTTGAAGTTCCTGCAATGACTTACAAATATTAATAGGATTTTCAGTATCCAATACGCAAGTCATAGTATCACAAATAGAGAAGTTGAAAGGTATTATCATATAATTATCTTGACCAGTAACTACTCGCTTCTGTCTTTTATTCAGCCTGTTTGGATCAAGGGAAGTAATATATTGAGGATAATTTCTCTTCCAGTGATCCAGCTTCTTATAGTAGAAGCACTCTATCTAACTCTAATCAGCCTTAGATTTTTTGATCTGAATGGGCTTAAACGCCCCAGTACTCTGCACCTTCTTTTTATTCTTCTTCTTTTCTTTCTTAAAAGGATGACGCCCAGAAGAGGACCCTTCTACTACATTCATCGGCTCTTTATGGAGCTGGTGATCTTTTTCAAAGGTCTGCAGCAATCTCAGCAGATCGTGGTAGTTAACTATAGGTTTAGTCATTCTATAATGACTAAGAAAGGAGAGGTAGAACTTGGACAAAGAGTTCAAAATCGTATCTTCTTCAAGCTGCTCATACAAAAAAATCTGAGTTTGCTCAGGTGCTCGATCTATTCGATCATATATAGTACATGATCGATGACCGACGTTCCCTCTCTCATCCGAGCATTGGAGACAGTACAACTGATCTTGTGCCTCTCAACATTATCAGGAGTGTCGAAGGACTTATTTAACACTTACAGCATGTCCTCTGATTGAGCATCCTCAAACTTGTAACTGAACTCATTATTCATCATCATTCGTATGATGTAACGCACCATGATTCGATCGTTGAGCCACTTCTGGTAAGTGTCTCGGATCTCACCCCGAGCATTTGGAGCAGGCTCCTAAGGTATCGAATCTATAAAAACATACAAGATCTGCTTGTGTTCCAGAATGATCTTTAATTTTCAATACCAACTATCAAAATTAGATCCCATCAACTTATCACTGTCCAACAGTGATCGAAGCGACAAGATACTAACCATAACTACATAAAAGAAAAAATCATAAGACCTATTAGTATATGAATTATTTAAGTCTAAAGACTTAGATTTTAGTCTAAAAATTTTTCTATTATTTTATACGAATTGGTAGCCTCTACCTCCAATTCGAGAAATTACTTTAATTTCTTAGCAGATACTAGAATGTATACAGATTACACACGAATTCGAGTGTGGCTCAATAAATCCATGTATATCTATGGATAGATTCTTAATCAATTACTTCTCCAAATAATTTTTAATAATTAGTTTTGCTCTATGTATCACTTCAACAGGCATATGGCGTCTCCACTGAAAATCTTAATTAGGTTCAACCATTAACATGACTACATTCAGTGCATCTAACTAACAAATGATCAGACCCAAATGTGGCTCGACCAACCTGACCATCTATCAGAGAGTCACAACTAAGTCATCATATAATGAATGATAATTTCAATAGTAGATAAGCACCAGACATACGGTGCCTCCAATGATTATCAGACTATTGGACTGATTATCATCCATCTTCATGGAAGACTATGATCTAGTTATCTCCATAACTATTTCATTTTAAGAATCTAATAATTTAAAAAAATTATTTACATATTTTTAAAAATAAGAGAAGAGATTGACCAGCTAATCATAATCCTTCTACTGACTTCACCAAGCCATCAAAGAAGACTAGAGACAAGCCGATCCAAAAATACCTAAATCAATCAAAATTGATTTACCTAGCTAACATGGATCAATCCAAATCATTAAGCGACCTAATCAAAATCTGATCGATCATATTGATCAGATAAGTGGAGATCGGTGGGAGGGTTCTCATTTCTTTTCTTAGTTAAACACCACCGTAGTTGGTCAATAAAAAGAACGGTCCCAATTAAAAATCTCTTTTAGCCACTTGCCTTAGACACCAATCAATTTATCAATTTTGATTTGATCAGTCTATAGACTCGGTTCGATCACTGAGCTAACAATCAGGTCTATTTGGTCTAATCAAGGATATAGACTTGACCAACTACAACAATTGTATTTGATCTAGAGCATCCTTGACCTAATCTAAATCAACTTTTGGCTAGATTTGATTAACTACTCTATTTAGTCTATTACTTGATTCTAGCCTTAGATCTAATTCAATTAAATGACCTGATTCAAACTAATCCATATATCTATATTTTATGCAATATCATTAAATATTAAATTCATAATTCTAGATCTAAAGATTTAACTCTTAATTCTTAATAAAGTGTAGCATTGACATGAGTTTAGAGTTCAATTGAAACCATTTCAGATGTAAACTCTTTTACATTAAGTTTTCATGCAAAAATATTTAATTCAGAAATTTGAGTCGACTCACCTCTGAACTGAGCCGACTTATCACACTGGGTCAACTAACTTCTGAGACATAGTCAACTCATTGATGATGAACAGTAACCTTCATTCTTCAGCCTGCACAATTGAGTCGGCTTAGTAGAAAATTGAGCTGACTAACCAGGGTTCTGAGTCGACTTAAATCAAAACTGAGTCGACTCAGCAGGCTCAACAATAATTCATTGCAGAATTTAGATCAAATATCTTTGCATAAACAGTAATAAAATCAATCATAATTTTTTTTAGATCTAATCTAAACTTATTTATCATTCTAGATTTTTCTTATAATGATTAGATATTACTTCTTTTCGCATAAATTAAATTTATATCATATACAATAAATCTTAAAATTTTTGGATCTAAGATTTTGCAGAAAAATAAATTTTTTTCTTTTCGTGGTTCTTCTTCATGAGATATCACAGTGGCACCTCTACACACCATAAGAGAATCCATCGAATGGATAAGAGAGAGACTTTAATCTCTACTTTTTTTATGACTAGATGGTCTGGTGATTAACTCATTCCGAGTACTAAGCTACTAAGACTTCTAATCTAACATATTATATATACAAAAATTTAGATCTAATCTAAATCATTTCAGATCTGATCACTACTTTAGATCACATCTAAATCAGATAAAAAATATCTCATGCTTCACTTAAAATCAAAATTTAGATCTATATACATATATATTCATGTCATAATGAACCTATGCTTTATACCAATTGAAGAAAATAGTAGACATTTCTTACATACATTTTTAAAATTTTAGCAGAAGCAAACTAGATTAAACGATTTAATCTACCATGCATGCATTTGATTTGATTTGAAAATAACTTACGCTAGAATCTATGACATGATATAATGCATATATAAAATCTGAAATCTAAAATCAGCAAGTATGGATCAAATCAACACGACAGTAGATCATATCGATAATATCATTGAGTCTAAAATCCAATACCTGAGCATGGATAGAAGATCACCGCAACCGACAACCAGAGATATAAGGTTCTTCAAGTTGCACAGCAACCGCACAGGGTGTCCGGCCTCTACGAAATGTCCACATGAAGCCTTGGTCTGGTCGATCTCTTCAAAGTGCTAATTCATGCAGAGACCTTGTTGATAGCTTATTTACACATTTCTTCGGATCTCACAGACTCTTCCAAAACCGAAAATGAAATAGGAGGAGGAAGTAGTGGTGGAAGGTAGGAGGAGAACCTTTCTTCTCTTTTTATTTTTTTACTCATCCAAAATCCTATATCAGAATCTAGGTCACTCACCCAAGAGGAGCCGGCTCTCCTCTATCTCACACACTAAGGAAGACACGCCCACCCAAAACCTCATGCCCAAATTTTTGACTCTTTCTCTTGGTGAAATCTCATGTCACATGCACAAGGGAAAGGGCTTCTTAAAGTTGGCATCCCAAATGGATAAGGATAGGAAGTTAGGTAGTTCAATTTCAAATTTGAATTCAAAATTCAAGTTAAATTTGAATTCAAACAAAATCAATCCAATCTTGAATTCAAAATTCAAGTTGAAGTCACTTAATCCTCATCCAAAAGGGGCAACAAACCTTTGAATTGGCATGGAAATGATTCACGCAAATTCAGAATTTGCATGGAACAAAGAAGGGCCGAATATGGTGGTTGGCATTAGGGTTTTATCCAATCCAAATTAGTCTCTTGAGTTTATCCATTTAGGTCCAGTCCAAGCACATTTGGTTAGAGCCTAAATAAATAAGAGAACCTAATCCAATTAGATGCTAAATAAACTTGATTAAATCTTAATTTAATCAAAAATTAATTGAGTTCAAACTCTAATTAAATCAGGAATCAATCATCCTTAGTGATTAGGTCATCTCATAATCTAATTGGACCAAACTTAATCAAATTTAATTCAATTAGATTTGATCCGAGCCTCAATGCTCAAACAAATTAAACTAATCAATAATCTAATTGCTAATTAATCCTTCTATAATTATTTTATTACAACTTTTGCATAAAGTTAATCCTTAATCACAGGGACGATTATACCCTTAAACGATTCTCAATCGTTGATCAGCCATCTGATTAGACAAAATTTTTTGTGTGACCCCATAGGTTTGAACCTAAGCAAGTAGCACAGCATAAATTTTTATACTAATCGAAATAACCATCTAGCAATGATATCCGACGTCCGAATAGGTCGAATAATTACAAAACAACATTCAAAAACCTAATGACATATGATTATTATATAATTCATCTCTTTGATCCTCAATGCTTAGGATGATTTTAGAGTTAAACTGTCAACTCTTAATCAGTACATCCGATTTGTGTCTCAACTTTATAAATCCTGTAACTCCTTACGAGAATTATCCTGATCAAGATTTTACTAAATTGAAACACAATATAGCACTATCTTCTGAAATCAAGAGCGGTCAATCCCATCTTGACTCACACACTAACTTTACAAGTATTTGATTGCGTTTAAAAATTTTTCATCACTAAATTAAAAATTCTGATAGTCCGACACCAAAGCACAGTGAGTTGCTTGCAAATTATCATAGTGATCTCAAGTCGAAAGGAACACTTATACCTATATCCTTTATTAGTTACTCTTGACAACAAAATACTCCGTAGTGGGTCACGTTCAGTGAAATATACTCCTATATTTCACCTACATGCTATATCAGTATCTCCACACTCTTTGATTACAAGAACAACCAATCCATATCAGTATCTCCACAAAATAATTTATACTTGATAAACGTTATCGTCCTAGTAATAACGTATCGTTTGATCACGAATAAGTTTAAGAACTACACAATAAATCTTTCTTTATTGATTGGGAGTAGTTCTAAGAACTTCATCATAACAAAGGAGTTCAATAAAGAAGATGCATAATTTACGATGAAAATACCAAATAAATTTTATTAATTAATAATTTATATATAATTTATAAATAATACAATCGTTTATAAATAGACGATTGACTTTAGAATATATTTTTCAATAAGAGAAATGACACGATATCTGATAATCCAGATGGATAAGGTCCATGTAATTTGACCAATAGATCGAGAAATAAGAATTTGGCATGCTCAAAATAAGCAATGTCAATGATGGATGTTCTACGAAAACCAAGGTGGAGTCCAATATCGGTCTTCTATCCTCTACTGGAGTTATCATGGGTTCAATACCACCCTTGTGAATCTCCCTTCACCCAATCCTCTCTCATGTAAAGAGAGAATATATAAAGCTAAGGAAGAGAGAGCAAAAAAGAAGAGAAAGAGTAGAGAAGAAAGGAGAGAGAAAGCTCTCTTCTTCTTCCTAACTTAAAGAAACTCATCTCCCCCATTCCTCAAGACAAAGAACAAGGATTGCCCAACAATAGCCAAGGTAAGATGATTGATGACCCACGGCGATGCTTGACAGCAATAGCGGCAATCAGTGGTAATCAGCTGTGGTGGTCAATTAGAAAGAAGGAAAGAAACAAATAAAACTTGATGAATTGATTATAGCATAGATCCAAATGAAGAAAAGAGATGCCGATTGGCCTGTGTTGGTGGTGGTACACTACGTGTGGCTGCTAAGAGCTTGATTAGAGTTCCAATGAAGATTGCAGCCTCGAATCACAATGGATTGGGTGAAGAGAATCAAAATAGGAGAAAACAAAGTCTCCTAATTTTCCACTAAATCCAGCAACTCGTTGATAAAAATTAGGTTGAAGATGGTGGCTGAGGGATTGGAAGAAAATGAAGAGAGAAAAAAGGACCTCTTACTTAACTCCGGTGATGAAATCAACAGTGGTTCTTCCAAGCCACTCAATAAAATAACAAGAAAATCCCAATCATTTTGCCGATGAAGGAATGGAGATAAAGGCTGATGTCTAGAGGAAGAGCTAAGGGCCTTTTATAAGCTGAACATTAGGGTTTTCGTCGGAGTCCAGCGAGCCCTAAGAGTCCCTCTCTAAAAAACTTCGGAGAAGGAATTGAACTCCATTGAGAGTCCACCTTCCCACCTCACATGCTAGTCATATGAAATTTCAAGTTTTTTTTTGAAGACCATTTTAAAATTCATGTAGAAAAAAAATTAGATAGTCAATGGATCAAATTTTTGCACCTTGCGAACTATTTTGGCCAAGGAAGAGTAGAATGAGAATCAAAAAAGCCCCCATTGTGCTGCTTGAAGTAGGTCCCACCTTTTAGAAGGTGCATATTTATGTGTTCTCATTCTAGTTCCATGTCATGACGCATAAATTCCCCTACGTGAACAAATAATGCCTCGTATGTCACGCAGGACCACTCTTAGTCTTGAATTATTAAATCAAGACTGCTTTACATCTTCCAATTAAAAAAGAGGTGGGATTCAACATTGGACAGATTATCTTCATATGAAAGGAGACGCAGTATCTTTTTTTACTTTTTGGTAAACAAGGAGAGACAACTTCAGCATAGCTTCAGCTAACCACTTAACATGGACAATCTCGCTCAACAATTTATTTTGATACCTCCCTCGCAAAAAAAAAAAAGCAAAAAGAACCGATGTATTACTTGAAACTCATCCCAATACATTACTACGTTTTTCACGTAGCTTATTATTTTAAACACTTGTGCAGCCATATAGCACCTGCATCGCGGAGCAATGGGACTAGTCTACCACCAAGGTGAAGAGACATGATCCTATCAGTGGACCCAACGAGTTTGCCACCGATGAACACCGCCGGCACCGACGGGCTGCGGCCTAGAAGATGCACAAGCGCTCTCTCCATTTCTCTCCCTCTGGGGTCCTCATCAAGCTCATAGACAGCAGGGTTGACACCAAGCTCCAAAAAGAGCCTCTTGATGGTGTGGCACATGCAGCAAGAGCTCATGCTAAAGATCACTACAGCTCTCTGGGAGGCCAACTTCATCACCTTATCCATCGCAACACTTGAAGCAAATTTTGCTAAATATGGAGCTCAGATGCCTAATAATCAGCACAAGATGTGGCTGGATTTCCAAGTTGTGACTAGTGGGAGCTTAGTTAGGAATGCTGGATGGAGACCGGAGAATGTGAAGATAATTAGGACAAGAGCCAAATGCTTGACGAATTATGGTGGACTTAGAGCTCATGGATGACAAGTTTATATAGGCCTAAAAGTGTTGTTTTGAAATTTTTTAAGGGAGCCGGGATGGCATGGGAAAGGTAGATGATCCTAGGTATTCGATCTGACGTGTGCTAAAATGCCCCTTCTACCATTGTAATGAAAGCCCTTGGCTCAAAGCAAGTAGGATCAAGGAATGTCAATTAAGTTTCTTTTTCAGCTTTGGACATGGATTTAAGAATATAGTGAGAGCAAATCCACTGTCAACTTTCGATACCAAAATTCCCGTCGTGTCATGATAAGGTTTGAACCCCCTCTTTATTGTTAGAATCAGCACGAGATGCCGAGTTTTGCCATCACCTTTCAATTTTTGAGTACGTGGCAGCGAAAATTGAAGAAGTTCCTAGCTAGTGACATTGTGACATGGGATTACGTGTCTCGAAAAATCAAAAGGTGCGATTTGGCATGAGATGGATGGATTGATTTAAATAATATTGTTGGCCATGTTGAGGACACAATGAAAAAATCCACGTACGTTCTCTGAGAATACCATTCCTTGGCTCCTTGATTAATAAAAAAAAAAAACATTTCTTTTATTCCTCTTGTTTTATGTTGACTCCGAAGCATTAGAATATATGTTTTGTTAGCATCATTTGGTTACCCTTGATTGTACCTTCCATAGAATATAAATTGCATGAGTTTTAAGTCCGCTACAAAAGTCTTAAGTTGCATGTAACCCAATTCTCAATCACTCGTAAGTCACAAATAGTCGACAATTGAGGTTTAGTTGCATGATGTGTATGGAAGATGTATCATAGACATGGATTATTATTGATCCATTTAGAAACGAAGTACCTTACGGTCTGCTTGCTGTAAGATGCATGTCAGGTACATAAAATAGGTGATTACCCTTTATGGTATGTGTATGTATATAACGTTTCATAAAAACAACCTTTTATTGATTGATTAATTTGAAATGAAAGGGATTGAGTGCCTGAATGCTTGCTTGCCCAGTTGCTCTTTGATGCATGTCAAACACCCAACTCATGTCGAGCACTTTATGTCGTCCTAGAATGCTATCTTGGTCCCGTGCACATCCATATATAAGGCATGTTAATGCGTCCAATGAGAGTCAAATGTATGGTCCTATCCTGCATATTGAAAGACTATTTCTCTATTCCAAATCTACGATACCCTGGTCATAACAGAGCAACCTGATTTCTATGCCAAGACTCAACCTCCATATATGAATACACGCACAATAATAACATTTATTTGATATTCAATGGACACAGGTTTGCAATCTATGATTATATTATGATCTCATCATGGGGCTATGTCCATCAATACATGTTGGCCCCTTGTAATACCACATGCACACATATGAGTGGGTGGGAGGAAGGAGACTTAGTCTTCTTCCTCTCCCGTGTCTGACGAGATCGGGATAGAGACTCAAATCAGGTCAAACTTTGCCTAAAAACCTGAGGAAATCTCCTCTATAAAAGAGCCTCCACCCCTTCCATTGAGTTCCATCATGATTCTCCGAAAAATTATCCCTGAGTGCCTTTGACCTCTCGAGTTTTTTCTTCCAAGTTTTCTTGGTTTCGTCAGGAAAGATCACTCCTGTTGGTGTCTTTGGATTGAGGTACTCCTTTCCTTTCTTTTTCCGGTCCTGTAATCGTCACCGATGCTTGTTTTGGACCGGCAAGCTGCCGGTTTGGGTTGAACAGGGGGTTCTTTGTTTCAATCCCCTTCTTTCCCTCGTTCACCGGTTCCCGCTGGTCGTGGCCACCAATGGGATGTGTTGGGATATACCGACCGATCTCTTTCACGCCGATTCACTTTCGGACCTATCCGATCGGCGTCCGACTCTACCGATCGTACCGACCGACGACTGCCGACACCGTCCTACCGAAGATATGTCGATCAGGCAGACCCATTCCGTTCCCGACTAGCCGAACGGCGGAGCCCGATGTCCGACTCCCGCAACGCGCCAGACCAGCCGACGGTATCCCTGGGTCTTCACCTGACGTCCCGCAACCAAATGCGGACGTATGGTCGGTTGGCTCCCCCAAACACCGTACGACTGCTGAGGGCCGCCGTCCTAACAACGGCGTGCGGCATAGCCGCCCTGGGGCATTGTCCTGCAAAGGACATAGATTAATCCCAGTGATTTGACAACCCACGGCGACTTGACAGTCCGCGGCGACTCTGACAGCCTCCGATGATTTGACAACTCCCCCAGTTGTCTGCGCCATTAATGACGGCACCATGCCGCGCTCTACTATAAAACGGAGAAGGCAACAGTGCTGCGAGGAGGTTCTTTCGAAGCTCCTGGACTCACTCTCTCTCTCTCGCTGAGTTTTTTTGATTATTTTCTACTGTTGCCTAGTCTCCTCTCTGACTTGACCGTCGGAGAATCTCTGCCGGAGGTATCTCCGGTCAGTGCGGACTTCTCTTGCAGGTGCTCGTTCCCGACGACCAGGCGACAAGGGGATTGGCCGTAACAAGTTTGGCGCGCCAGGTAGGGGGCAGGATCACGACCTCCACAGAGCTTGAAAAAAATCTCTTTCGAAATGACAAGAACCAGGGCTCAGCGGTCGAGGGCCATCGAATCGGCGAGGCACTCTTTCCGTCGGGAAGAGGCCTCTCCTCCGCTCTCCATGGCGGAGCCCAGCCCTCCGCATCCTGTGGTGACCACGGAGGTGCAAATCACGGCGATTGTGCGGCAGATGACTGTGCTGACGGATGCAATCAAGAGCCTTCAACAACAACCAACCTAGTTGCCGCATTCATCGGTGGGGCAACCGGCGGCACACCCGATGCCCTCCAGGAGCAGCCGCCGACACCCGCGTCGGTCTCTGTCTCCTCCTCAGGAGCAACTGTCACAGCACTCCCATCGAGAGGGGGAGAGGCGGCCACGGCACAGTACCCATCGGTCCCGACGACCCTCTCCTTCCCAGCTAGAACGAGCGAGGAAGGAGAAACGGCCGCGGACACCGTCCGCCTCCCCCTCAGATTCATCGGGAGACTCGACCCCCGGGGTCTCCCAGCACGGATGGGCCGACAACTACGAACGCAGGTTCGAAGAAATCGACCGTCGGCTTGTCCAGCTTCAGGTGGACGGGCAGAAATCTTCGAACGACGTCGACTTCCAGACCGTCCAACCTCTCTCCCGACTCATTCTCGATGAGCCGATCCCTAGTCGGTTCAAGATGCCTCATGTGGAGCCCTATGACGGCTCCACTGACCCAGTTGACCATCTGGAGAGCTACAAGGCTCTCATGACGATCGAAAGGGCAACCGATGCCCTTCTCTGCATCGGCTTCCTCGTCACACTTCGCAAGGCCGTCAGAGCCTGATACTCCGACCTCCGCTCAGGAAGCATCCACTCCTTCGAACAGCTCGAACATGCTTTCGTAACCCATTTCAGCACCAGTCGGAAGCCGTCACGAACCTCGGACAGCCTTTTTTTCCTCAAGCAGGGAGAAAATGAGACGCTCCAACATTTCGTGATGCGATTCAACGTGGCCACACTTGAGGTTCGGGACCTCAATGAGGACATGACTATTTCAGCCATGAAGAGGGGGTTAAGGGGGTCCCGATTTACATACTCCTTGGACAAGACCCTCGGACATACGCCAAACTGCTGGAGCGCACGTACAAATACATGCGCGCAGACGAAGGAGCTTCCGACCGGTGCCTGATTGAGGCCAAGGGCCCGAAGGAGAAGCGAAGGAAAGGTTGGGCCCCTACCGAGCCTAGCAGGCCCCCGACCGACAAACAGGTCTCACCCCAGCGACGGAGCCCGAGATCGCTTCGATGGCGGAGTCCGAGGTCGATGCATCCCAAGTATGACTCCTATACTCCTCTCTCCGCTCTTCGTGCGTAGATTTTGATGGAGATCGAAGGGGAAGAGTATCTGCGACGGCCTCTGCCTTTGAAGGCAAAGGGCCTCGACCGATGAAAGTACTATCGATTTCATCGGGGTCATAGCCATAACACCAAGCAGTGTATCCAACTTAAGGATGAAATCGAGGCCCTCATACGCTGAGGGTATATCGAAAAATTTTGAAGGAAACTGCCGACTCGACCCATCCCCGACCGACGACCCCAACCGACTGAGGAGGCAGCGAACAATCGGCCCACGATCGGGGTCATCAACATGATCTCCAAACGACTGGACCGAGGGACGACTACTGGAGGGGAATCAACGAAGAAGCTGCGTCGAGACGATGTAATTACTTTTACAGATGAAGATGCTCGGAGAATCCAAACTCCCCATGACGACGCTGTTGTTGTCTCAGCAACAATAGTAAATTATGATGTAAGAAGAATCTCTATTGATAATGAAAGTTCGACTAATATTTTGTTTTACTCGACCTTCTCCCGAATGCGACTGTCGGCTGATCGGCTCGAGAGAGTCTCCACGTCCTTGGTGGGTTTCGTCGGGAAAGCTATCACGGTGGAAGGAGAAGTTACTCTTTCCATGACAGCTGGAACCAAACCACGATAAAGCACCGTCCACCTAATCTTTGCAGTCGTCCAAGTACCTTCGGCCTACAACGCCATACTTGGAAGACCCAGACTAAACGCCCTCAGAGCTATAGTCTCGATCTACCACCTGCTGGTCTGGTTCCCGACCAAAAATGGAGTCGGAGAGATGCACGGGGATCAACAGCTCGCTCGATGATGCTTCCAAATCTCTGCTCGAAGTAACGAAGTGAAGGACTCCCTGACGGCCGACAGGTTGGACCAGCGGGGAGAGGAAGAACGGGGCGAACCGGCTGAACAGCTGGTTTCTGTCCCGATAGCGAAGAATCCCGACCGAGTGGTCTGGGTCGGATCCGAATTATCCGACCTGAGCAATGGCAGCTAGTAGAGCTGCTAAAGGCCAATGCCGACGTATTCACTTGGTCGGCAGCGGATATGTCCGACATCCCTCCGGAGATGATGACTCACCGACTCAACATCGACCCTAGAATGAGGTCGGTGAGGCAGAAGAAGTGGTCTTTTGCTCCTGAAAGACAAAAGACCATCGACGAGGAAGTGGACAAGCTACTCGAAGCGGACTTCATCAGAGAAACCACATACCCCGATTGGCTCGCCAATATTGTCACGGTGAAAAAAGCCAACGGGAGGTGGAGGATCTACATCGACTATACCGACCTAAATCGTGCCTGCCCGAAGGACAGCTTTCCACTTTTGAAAATCAACCAGCTGGTAGACGCGACGTCCGGCCATCGACTGCTCAGCTTCATGGACGCCTTCGTCTGATACAATCAGATCCGGATGGCGCCCGAAGGCGAGGAGCACACAGCCTTCGTGACCACCAAGGGCCTTTACTGCTACAGAGTAATGCCCTTCGGACTGAAAAATATCGGAGCCACCTACCAATGACTCATCAATAAGATCTTCAAAGACCAAATCGAGCGCCACATGGAGGTGTACGTGGACGACATGCTGGTGAAGAGCACGCAGGCTTCGGATCATATCCAAGACCTCGAAGAAACTTTTCGTACCCTTCGATGATATCGGATGAGGTTGAATCCGACTAAGTGCGCCTTCGGAGAAGTTTCTCGGACAACGAAGAATTGAGGCTAACCCTGAGAAGATAAAGGCAATCATCGACATGCGGCACCCGGACATCAAAAAGGAGGTACAGCAGCTTAACGGAAGGATCATCGCGCTCAGCCGATTCATCTCTCGATCGGCAAAGAGATGTCTCCCGTTCTTCAAGACCCTGAGGCAGGCGAAGGACTTCTCTTGGCCGGACGAGTGCCGGCAGGCCTTTGAGGATCTGAAAAGGTACCTGGCCTCCCCGCCGTTGCTTGTAAAGCCAGAAGTTGGAGAAACACTGTACCTCTACTTGGCAACCTTCCCAGAGACGGTTAGCTCGGTACTCGTCTGGGAGAACGAGAGCCGAATTCACCAACCCATATATTACACCAGCAAAGTGCTCCACGAAGCTGAAGCTCGGTACTCAAAGATGGAGAAAATGATATTCACCTTGATCGTGTCTGCACAACGACTCCGTCCGTATTTTCAAGCGCACGCTATCGTGGTCCTCACCGACTAGCCCCTGAGGGCGATTTTGCATCGCCCCGATACATCGGGATGACTGGTGAAATGGGTGGTGAGGCTGAGTGAGTTTGACATTCAGTACCGATCGTGACCTATCTTGAAAGCCCAGTCTTGGCCGACTTTATTGCGGAGTGCCCGACAACCGATCAAGGATCGGAAGGTGGGAGCTCCAGAGAAGCTGCAATCTCCAAACCTGACCCTGGGTCTACCTGGGTGTTGCACATCGACGGAGCTTCCAATGCTCGAAGGAGTGGGGTCGGGTTTTTGCTCACCAACTCAGAGAGAGTGGTTACCGAGTACGCCCTTCGATTCGACTTCAAAGCCTCCAATAATCAAGCCGAATATGAAGCGCTCCTCACTAGCTTGAGAGTTGTGAAGGATCTCGAGATCGACAGCCTCAGAGTCTTCTCCGACTTCCAGCTGATCGTGGGGCAAGTTAAAAGTGAATTTGAGGTGCGAGATCCAACCATGGCAAAATATCTCCAGCAGGTGAGAGATCTCGTGGCACACCTCAAGTATTTCGAGATCTCCCATATTTTCGGGTCAGAAAATGCTCGGGCCGATGCACTCTCCAGGCTTGCGACATCAGCCTACGACGCCTTGGGTCGAACATTGGTGGAGAGTCTCGAGCAGCCGAGCATCGACAGGATCGAGGAGGTGCTGAAACTGGTGATCGAATCAAGCTGGATGGATCCAATCGTTTGGTATCTGACCGACGGAACCAGCCCTGAAGATCCTGCGGAAGCCAAACGATTCCAATGGGTGGCCTCCCAATATGTGATAATAGATGTCCGACTCTACAAAAGATCGTTCTCCCTTCCCTTGCTCAGGTGCTTGGGACCGACTGACGCAGACTATGCGCTCAGAGAAGTACATGAAGGGATCTGCGAAAATCACTTGGGGGGCAAATCCTTGGCCTACAAAGTCCTACGACAGGGTTACTACTGGCCCACCATGAGAAAGGATGCGGCCGAGTTGGTTCGGAGGTGTGAACCATGTCAGAGGTACGCCAATATACAACACCGACCAGCCAACCAAATCACTCCCATTATTGCCCCGTGGCCCTTCGCCCAATGGGGAATCGACATACTCGATCCTTTCCCTCCGACGTCTGGCCAAAGGAAGTTCATAGTCATCACAATCGACTACTTCACTAAGTGGGTAGAAGCTGAATCTCTAGCACAAATCAATGAGCGAAAGATGGAAGACTTCGTCCAGAAGTCCATCATCTTCAGGTTCGGGCTACCACACACTATTATTACCGACAATAGATGACAATTCGACAACCGAGACTTTTGGAAGTTCTATGCGAGATTTCATATCGCGCACAGGCTGACCTCGGTCGGGCACCCACAGTCCAATGGCGAGGTCGAGGTAACCAACCGGACTATTCTGCATGGACAAAAGACCCGACTGAATGAAGCCAAAGGCCTCTGGGTCGAGGAATTGAATTCTGTCCTATGGGTGTACCGAACGACACCCCGTGTCCCGACCAGAGAATCTCCTTTCATCTTGGCCTATGGGACGGAGGCGATGATCCCGCTCGAGATCGGGCTACCATCGACTAGAGTCAAGCAGTACCACGAGCCGGGCAACTTCGAGTGCCGGAGAGCCGACTTGGACCTCCTACCCGAACTCCGGTGCGAGGCTCAACTCCGCATGGCTTCCTACCGACAGAAAGTGGCCCGATACTACAATGCTAAGGTTAAGCCGAAGCTTTTCAGGCCTAGGGACCTGGTCTTAAGAAAGGCAGAAGTTTCGAAGCCTCTAGACCGAGAAAAATTAGCTCCAAACTGGGAAGGACCCTACAAGATAGCGGACACCTACAGGCCGGGAGCCTACCGACTGGAGACTATAGAATGAAGCGCCATTCTCCGAACCTGGAATGCCAACAATCTGAGGTTGTACTACTAGTAAACTCTGTGTGCCCTTGTTCGGAATACAAACTCAGCTTCAAAATTTTGGAGCCTAGAATCTCAGCTCTCCAACTGTGCGTCAGCACTCGCTAGTAGTACGAGCCCCGACGCCATGACTTGGACCCAACATTCCATTGAAAATCTGCGGCTCAATCGCCGACGATGCATCGGACTCTTACGACGATCGATATATCTACGTTGGCGGAAAGCCGGCGATGGCGATGAAAAAACCCTCCTAAGTTGAAGCCATGCCCCTTCTGCAGCCAGCTCCCGAGCAAGGCGACTGGCTAACTTGCTGACTTGGCTCCGGCCAAGAAAGGCAAAATACCAACGCGACCAACATCGCGTTCGCGACATACTGACCAGGTCACGACCGATCGAAGGATATTCGGCTTATCACCGTTTATCGCACGTCGCGATGCATATGCCCGATAAAGAATCGGGCAATGGATGACCGACTTGTCATCAACCAAATGCGTCGGACACTATTCAACTATCAAACTCTACAAGATGATCGGGTCGAAGAGCTACGCCCGAAGGACGGACGACACCCGACGAACATGCCCGACTTAGGTCTGGGCAACGGGCGCTCGACTTAAACTCTCGACTGTCGGGTCATACGACAGTCGGGAGACCGATCTAAAATTGGAGCTCGCTCTGCCTTTACCATGGAGCGTGCTACCGACTGTCTCGGCTAGTTACCTGGGATCTTACCGAACATCCTAGCTAGGTACGTCGGGCCTACGACTTATACGCTCGAGGGCATTTCGGTGAAACATACATTCCAAGACACATTTCAGGATATTTAAAGAAAGAGAGAGAGTTAAAAAGTTTTCAATTTCATTCAAGTATGAACCAAATTTACAAAATTGGGCCGAAGCCCGACTACAAGTACATCAAGTAAGAACAAAAACAAAAACAAAGGATGCTCCGACTACTCGTCGGAGTCAGCATCTTCGACTGGGAGAAGTTCGAGGGCGACCGACGCGGCAGCTCAAGCCGGAGTAGCTTCGAGGTTCGGAGCCACCTCGCCTTCAGTGACCTGCTCTGGGATGGCTTCCTCCGCAGTAGTATGATCTCCCGACGATGGGTCGGCCAACTCACCCACGTCTTGGCCCTCCGGTCCTAGGAGAATGATGCTGCTGAGATCGAGCTCCGAGTACAGGCCCTGGACCGCTTTCCGGGCGTCCACGTACCCCATTCGGTATGAGAGGAAATCGCTCTCCAAGAGTTCCTCCCGATATTCGTCGGAGCCGCGGAAGTCCTCCACGGCCCGACCTATAGCCTCCTTCGCCGACTCTGCCTCCGCCCTCGCTATGTCTGCATCGACTTGAGCGGAGGATAAATTTTTCTCGGCCTTGGCGAGATTTCCCAAACTTACCCGGAGCTGCTCACGTTCGGCTTTGAGTTCACCGACGTAGTCGTCCCGCTCACGACGCAGCCGACGAACAGTGTGGGACTTCCGTTTGGCTTCCTCACGAGCCGACTGCAGCTCGACCCCCGAGGCGGCCAAGGCACTGGTAAGGCGGGAGACCTCTTCGGTGAGGTGGGAGATCTCCTCTTCGAATCGGGCCTCACGGTCGACCGACTGTTTCAGCTGATCGACCATTATTGCCTTGTTGGCCTCGACGGCCGTGGCCTTATCTTTCCAGGCCACCCGGAGATCACCGAACCTTCGATATCCGGCCTCCAGCTCGGATATGTTGTAAATCAGCTGCAAACAACAGACCGACCGTCAGAAGACCGAACTGATAGAAAGCGACGATGAAAATAAAAAGTGAAGGGGAGAGGCTTATCCGGATCATGGTCGGATAGAAGGAAGAAAGCATGTCAGATACCTGCTGATTCTTCATGATCTCGTGGTCGATCGGAA
The DNA here is from genome assembly GCF_000442705.2 of Elaeis guineensis. Classification (NCBI taxonomy): domain Eukaryota; kingdom Viridiplantae; phylum Streptophyta; class Magnoliopsida; order Arecales; family Arecaceae; genus Elaeis; species Elaeis guineensis. The sequence continues at coordinate 177,850,443 of NC_025993.2, read as the reverse complement.
GGATAGTCGCCTGGCATAACCTCCTGGCCAAATCATGGTTGGCCAGGGCCGACGCACCTTCGGAAAGCTGGGCATCGGACGATGCACCACGGCTGGCCGACCTTCTGTCGTCGCCTGGCGCCATCGGGGCCTTCCCTCATTCGGACACCCAGGTGTTGGGAATAGTGTCCCAAAGCCAATCGTCAGCCTGTTGACGGTTGTGCTCATTTTTGTATATGCACATGAATTATGAATTAATAAAAATTATTTTGATATTTTTTATCATAAAATATTTCATCTTCTAATGAACTCCTATGTTGTGGTGAAGTCCTTAGGACTATTTAGACTCGACAAAGGAGGATTTATCGTTTAGTCCTTAAATCTGTTCGCGACCAAATGATACGTTGTTACCAAGGACGATAACGTTTATCAAATATAGGTCATTATGTGCCATATAGGTTGGTTGTGCTCTTAACCAATGAGTGTGGAGACACTGGTATGGCATACAGGTGAGATGTTAGGGTGCATCTGCACTGAACATGATCGACTCTGGAGCTATTTCTGCTGTCAAGATTTGCTCCGATGGAATATAGGTATAAATATTTTTCCGACCTGAGACTGCCACGGTGACTTGCAAGCAACTCACTGCACTTAGGCACTGGACTACTTGAATGTTTAATTCAGTGATGGAAGGCTGCTGGGTGTAGTCAAGTACTTGACTTGTCGGTGCGTGTGTCAAGATAGAATTGACCACTCCAGTTTAAGAGCTGTGTACAGTCATATTTCAATTTAGCAAAACCTTGACCAGGGTAGTCCTTGTGAGGAGTCACAGGACTGTTTGAGTTGAGCACGATTCGGATGATCTGATCAGGGTTGACAGTTTAACCCTGAGTCGTCCTAAATACTTGGGGTCAAAAGGATGAATTATACAATAACCATATTCATGTAGGTTCTGAGTCTTGCGATTGTGACTCTTCGATCTATCCGGACGTCGGGTATCATTACTAGATGGTCACTTCGATTAGTACAGAAATTAATTCCTGTGCTACCGGTTTAGGTTCGAACCTGCAGGGTCACACACATTAGAGGTTCTTATCTGATCTAATGGCTGATGTAGAATCCTACATGTTTGAAACTCAATGATCGAGAATCAGGATTTTCTGATCACGAGTTCCACACATTATGGGTACCGAGATCAAGAGTCCCACTGGTTGGGACTTTTCGATCAGGGTTATATATCGATGAATTCTGATGCCCGATTGCCCATCGAATTTGGACTCAATATTTATGAGAGGTTTAATTAGTGATTTGATCGCTAATTAACTCAATTTGATTGAGTAATTATTTTTGGATCAAGTCCAATTGAATTGGATTCAGTTGGGTTTGACCCGATTAGGTTAAGAGTTGACCTAATCGTCGAGATAGTTTGGTCCCTGATTTGATCAGGAGTTGGACTTAGTCAATTCCTGATTTGATTAGGATTTTATTGAGCCTAATTAAGTCTAATTAAGTTAGATTTAAATTAGTCTAATTAGACCTAACTTATTTGGTTCAATTAGGTTGGTTTAAATAATTAAACCACCTTGACCCAATCTCCATGCGCCACCTCACTTCCATTGCACCCATTTGAATTCATGAGAAGGAACTTCTCATGAATTTTTTCCTCACGCCAAGCCCTTCTCCACGCCCCACTTTAATGTGCCAAATGAATGGATAAGGATGATTGGTTGGCCATTCAAATTCAAAATAAAGTTTGAATTTGAATGGACAATCAATCTTTACAACTTATCCCTTTTTTTATGTCCTATTTATTACATAAGAAAAGGTTTCTCATGAAATCACTCCATGCACAATTTAAGCCATGCCTCACGCCTTTAGTGGATAAGGGATGAGTTGGTATCCATTTGAATTCAAAATTTGATTTGCATTCAAATGTGCAATTACTCATCTTTATCCTTTCTTTTGGATAAAACATTTGATGTTGTTATAAAAGGAGGAGAAGAGTGGGGCGTGCAAGAAGAAGATTTTTGGAGAAAAATTTTAGGGCGTGAGAAGTCTTGTGCATGAGAAGGAAGTCCATATCCTTCCAAGAGAAAAAGAAAGAAAAGAAAGAAAAATGGGTGCAAGGTTTTCAGTGAGTTTCCTAAAGTTTTAGCTTGGGGTTCGGGAAGTGAGAAAGTGAACTACGAGTGTTGTGTACCCATAAAATCTCAGAAAGATCTTCAACATCCTCTCAAGCATGTCTGTTGATGATCCAAAGCATCTGAAGAATCGACAGACATCGATCGAAGGAGTTCGATCAGTATCGACCGTCAAAAGGGCTCTAATCGAGCTAGCACTCGTGAGGAGTCGATCAAATCAGAAGCTTCGTGTGGACGATCCGCAGAGGCCAAACACGCTATGTGGCTACGTCGCGACGATCAGACTCTCCCGACGGTGATCAGATTGCGGTGATATACTACCCGCACAAAGGTATTGTGTTCTGAACACATTACAATAAAGTGTTTATTGTTCAAATTTGAATTTCAAATTTAAATGCATGCATGCTATATATCATATTTAGATCCTAGTGTAGGATAAATTTATGTTAATTAATTAGATTAATTAATATTTTTTCGCTGTAAAATCGTGATTTTGAAAAAAATTTTAAAATTACCATTTTATCCCTGTACTGAATTTTCTCCACAAATGGTATCAGAGCGGGTTCTTAGATATGATATATATATTTGTATGCGTAGATTAAGTTGTCATCTAAAAGTTTAAATTTAAAATTTAAAATTTAAAATTTGAAATTTGAAATTTGAATTTTGAAAGTTGTTCGAAATTCAAAATTCAAAAATTTAAAATTTAAAATTTGAAATTTAAATTTTGAAATTTGAAATTCAAAATTCAAAAATTTGAAATTTAAAATTTGAAATTTGGTTGAAATTTTAAATTTGAAATTCAAAATTTGAAATTCAAAATTCAAAATTTATTTGAAATTTAAAATTCAAAATTTAAAATTTAAAATTTAAAATTTTAATTTTGAAATTGGTATATTTAGATATACTTGTTTCAAGTAGCAAGTAATCGAATTGGGTTGGTTGCCATGGCCGTCCGATCATAGGAGAAAAGCAGGGTTTAAAGGCCCTCTCCTCCCATTCGTTGGGGTCTCCTATGGCGGTAGGGGTGCCGCTGCAATTATATCCCATGCAGATGAAGCAGCGAAAGAAATTAATTGTAAAGGTTCAATTATAAAATTTATCATGAATGTGTTAGATTAGATCTAAAGGAATATTCATGATTTATTTTGATTTGAGTTATTTTCTGTTATCTAATTAGCAATATGATTGCTATTTATGAAATGTACTGATCTATTTGTGAAATGAGTCAACATATTTGGTGAACAGAAAATAAAATCTTTCAAATTTGAAAATTATTTTCGAAATACCAAATCCTGACCCATCAGCCTAAATACTTAATTAAAAGAATTAAGTGTTGTCTAGTAGGTCTAGAATTGTGAATTAAGACCTAAGACAATTGCATAAACTTGTGGGTCAATGGGTTAAATAGATTAGGTCCATAATTAGGTTAGACCTAAGGTTAGCTTAAAGAAATGGACTAAATTAGAGTAATTGATCAAATCTAATCAAAAGTTGAATTAGATTAGGTCAAGGATACTCTAGACTCAACTCCAATAGTTGTAGTTGAATGGGTCCATGTCTTTAACTAGACCAAGATGGACTTAATTCATGGCTACGCGGTGGAACCCAATTTACTAAGTTGATCGAATTGAAACTAATAAACCGGTTGGTGTCTAAGGTAAGTTTGACAGTTTGACCAGTGAATTTTAAGTGGGAGCTACTCGCAGTGATTCGATCTCTGACGAGTTAATGGCATATCCCCACCACTGATCTCACTTACCTGGCCAACCTGGTGAATTAGATTTTGATTAGATCACTTGGTGATTAGGGCTCACCCATGTCATTAAGTAAATCAGTTTGACTGATTTAGGTGCTCCTAACGCCAGCTTTAATTAAATCTTTTTTTTAATCTGACTTGGTGAAGTCAGTGGGAGGATTGAAATTGGCTGGATATTTTTTTCTCATCTATCCTTTAATAAAATCCTCAAAAATTATTAGATCCCTAAAAATGATTAAGTTATATTGATAACTAAGTCATAGCCTCCCATTAAGTGAGTGATAATGAGTCTATTAGTTTAATAATCATTGGAGGCCCAAAGGCCTGGTGCTTATTGACTAATGAAATTATCATTCATAATATGATAATTTGGTTTGAGTCTTTCTGATGATGGTCAGGTTGGCCGGCTAAAGTCGGATCTGATCATTTATTGGTCTGATTCACCAAATCAAATCATGTTAATGGTTGGACCTAACCAGATCTTTTCAGTGGAGGCCAAAGCCTACTGATTAGGTTCTGGGGCAAAATCAATTACTAGAAGTTGTTTAGAGAAACAACTGGTTATGAACCTACCCATAGATGCACATGGGTTGACCAACCAAAGTTGGGCTCGTGTGTAGTTTGTGTGATTCTAATACCCACTAAGGAATTAAAGTAATTTTTTGAATTGGAGGTTGAGGCTACCAGTTCGTAAAAATACTGGAAAAAACTTTAGACTAAAGTCCAAGTCTTTAGTATTTATAATTTATGTACTAATAGAGATCTGATTTTTCTTTATGCAGCTATGGCCACTATCCTGTCCCTCCGGTCATTATTAGATAATGACAAGCTCATGGGACCTAATTTCGATAGCTGGTATCAAAAATTAAAAATCGTCCATGAGCATGAGCGGATCCTTTATGTAGTAACGGATCCTGCACCTGAGGAGCCAGCCCCGAACGCTTGAGGAACGATCTGGACACTTACCAGAAGTGGCTCAACGACCGCACCACCGTTCGGTACATTATGCTGGCGGCAATGAATGATGAGTTCAGCCGCAGGTTCGAGAATGTCCAACCACAGGAGATGCTTCAAATGTTGAACGACTCCTTTGGCACGCCTGACGACGTTGAAAGACACAAAACTAGTTGTGCCATTTTCAATGCTCGGATGAGGGATGGAGCCTCAGTCACTGATTATGTACTGTACATGATCGAAATGATTGAGTGCCTAAGTAAACTGGGCTTTCCCCTGCATGAGTAGCTCGGTAAGGATGCGATCCTTAATTCATTGTCCAAGTCCTTCCTCTCCTTCCTTACTCATTTTCGGATGACAAAGTCTGCAGTTAACTACCACGGCTTGTTGGGGTTGCTGCAGAACTTTGGGAGGGTCTTCTTCTGGTTGTCGACCCTTTAAGAAAGGGAAGAAGAAGAACAAGAAGAAAAAGAATAAGAAGGTGCAGCTGCACGCTGGGACGTCTACACAGGGTCAGACCAAGAAGCGCAAGCCCGACCAGAGCCAGGCGGAGTGCTTCTTTTGCAAGAAGTAGGGGCACTGAAAGAGGAACTGTCCTCTATACATTGCTTCCCTGGACCCGAACAGGCCGAAGAAGAAGCAAGGTACTTATATGATAACACCTTGTAACTTTTTCATTTGTGATACTACTGCCTGGGTATTGGATACCGGAAGTCCTTATCATATTTGCAATTCGATGCAGGGTCTGCAGATCAGTAGGAGATTTGATGGAGGTGATAGATTCCTGAACGTTGGAGATGGAAGTAAAGTTCCAGTTCTAGCATTAGGAATCATGAACCTTGTAATCAATTCTCGAAACGTAATTCTGAGTGAACGTCACTATTGTCCAAGCTTTTTATTAAATATTATTTTTGTAGGCCTTTTGGCCATGAACGGTTATCAATTTTTAATAAAAGAAAATATTTGCAATATCATTTTGAATGGTGTTACAATATTTGTTGGACAACTTAATAATAAAATTTACTTTCTATCACAACCTGTTAATGTGGTTCAAACCTCTGGTAAACGCCCTAGAATAGATAATGTGTCAGAAGTCTACATTTGGCACTGTAGGCTAGGTCATATCAATAAGAACAGGATAAACATGTTGGCTCAAGAAGAAATTCTTGAAGTAGGTGATTGTGAATCACTTCCAACCTGTGAGTCCTGTCTTCTTGGTAAAATGATCAAGTCACCTTTTACTAGAAAAGGTGAGCGAGCCAGTGAACTCTTGGCTCTGGTACATTCTGATGTATGTGGACCCATGAGCTCAAGTACAAGAGGTGGATATTTCTACTTCATAACCTTCACAGACGATCTATTGAGGTATGGGTATGTCTATTTAATGAAGCATAAGTCGGAGTCGTTCGAAATGTTCAAACTATTCCGAAATGAGGTAGAAAAATAAACTGAAAAATGTATTAAAACTCTTCGATCTGATCGAGGAGGTGAATACATTTTCAATGATTTTCTGACATATCTTGGGGAGAATGGGATTCTCTCTCAGTGGACACCTCCTGAAACACCACAGCATAATGGTGTGTCTGAAAAGAGGAATCGGACCTTGTTGGACATGGTTCGATCCATGATGGAGTTTGCTGGTCTGCCGATCTCCTTCTGGGGATATGCGCTCGAATCAACTTGTTACCTTCTAAATAGAGTTTCGAGTAAGTCTGTAACCAAAATGCCATATGAGATATGGAAAGGATGTAAGCCAGTACTCTCGCACCTTAGGGTTTGGGGGTGTCCGGCTTATATTAAACGTTTAATTATGGACAAGCTTGGACCTAGGTCTGATAAGTGTAATTTTATAGGGTACCCAAAAGAGACCAAAGGATATTACTTCTACCTAGCTGATGAGCAAAAAGTGTTTGTCAGCCTTAAGGCAATTTTTTTAAAAAAGGAGTTCCTTGGTGAAGGGACTGTTGCCTCTAAGGTCGAACTTGACGAAGTTCGACAGGTGAAAAAACCAACACAAATTGCTGAATCTGAATCAGATTTGATTAGATCAGATCCGAAGCCCATTGTTCAAGCACCCTTAAGGCAATCTGGTAGAGTACCACGTCAATCAGACAGATACTATGATTTCTTGGTCTGGGATGACGATCCTATCGAACTTGATGAAAACGATGAGGATCCGATCACCTACATGGATGCAATGCAGAGATCCGACTCTGAGAAATGGCTAGAGGCCATGAAATCCGAAATGGAGTCCATGAAGGTCAACGATGTGTGGACATCGGTTGACCCACCCGAAGGAGTAAAACCCATAGGGTGCAAATGGATCTTCAAGAGGAAGAGAGGCACAGACGGAAAGATGGAAACCTATAAAGCCCGTCTGGTTGCCAAGGGATATCGTCAACATTATGGTATAGACTATGACGAGATATTTTTTTCTGTGACAATGCTCAAATCCATTCAAATTATGCTTGCGATAGCTGTCCATCTGGACTATGAAATCTGGCAGATGGATGTGAAGACAGCTTTCCTAAATGGAGAGCTGAATGAAGAGGTGTATATGATACAACCTGAAGGATTCACATCCACAGATGAGTCTAAGGTGTGCAGGCTATAGAGGTCCATTTATAGACTTAAGCAAGCATCACGGAGTTGAAACATACATTTTGATAAGACGATCAAGACGTATGGCTTCGTTAAGAACGGAGAAGAGCCATGTATTTATAAGTGGGCTAATGGTCCAGTAGTAGTATTTCTTGTATTGTATGTGGATGACATTCTCTTAATCGGGAATGATGTCCCTGCATTACAGAGAATAAAGATTTGACTGTCGTCACAGTTCTCCATGAAGGATCTGGGAGAAGCTTCCTACATCCTAGGGATGAGGATCTATAGGGATAGATCTAAAAGGTTGCTTGGTTTATCACAGTCCACGTACATTGATACTATGCTGAAGAGGTTCAGCATGGAGAATTTCAAGAAAGGCTATCTTTTGATAGGCCATGAAATTTTTCTCTCGAAGAGGGATTGTCCGACAACACCTCAAGAGAGAGAGCGTATGGATAGGATTCCATATGCTTCGGTAGTGTGATCTATCATGTACGCTATGACATGTACACGATCAGATGTGGCATACTCACTAGGGGTAGTGAGTAGATACCAATCTGATCCAGGGAAGAACAACTGGAAGGTTGTTAAAATCATCCTGAAGTATTTAAGAAATACTAAGAACCAGTGGCTTGTTTATGGTGAATCAGACTTGAGACTTATAGAGTTTACAGACTCTAGTTTCCAATCTGATCACGATGACAGCAAAAGTGTGTCGGGATTTATTTTTACCCTTAATGGTAGGGCTATCTGCTGGAAAAGTTTCAAACAGCACACAGTGGCCGACATACTCTGCATCAGATGCTGTCAAAGAAACGGTGTGGCTGAGAAAATTTATCACCGAGCTCGGAGTAGCACCCTCCCTTGTTGGTCCAGTTCTGCTCTACTGTGACAGCTCTGGAGCCATTGCTCAGGCGAAGGAACCAAAGGCACACCAACGGACGAAGCATATTCTGCACCGCTACCATCTCATCCGAAAAATTATGGATCGAGGTGACGTCGATCTTCAGAAGATCGATGAGAAGGAGAACCTGACCGACCCATTCACTAAAGCCATTGCGGTGAAAGAGTTCGACAACTACAAGTCGAAGATGGGTATTAGATACTGTATCGATTGGCTTTAGGCCAAGTGGGAGATTATTGGGAATAGTGTCTCAAAGCCAATCGTCAGCCTGTTGACGGTTGTGCTCATTTTTGTATATGTACATGAATTATGAATTAATAAAAATTATTTTGATATTTTTTATCATAAAATATTTCATCTTCTAATGAACTCCTATGTTGTGGTGAAGTTCTTAGGACTATTTAGACTCGACAAAGGAGGATTTGTCGTTTAGTCCTTAAATCTGTTCGCGACCAAATGATACGTTGTTACCAAGGACGATAACGTTTATCAAATATAGGTCATTATGTACCATATAGGTTGGTTGTCCTCTTAACCAATGAGTGTGGAGACACTGGTATGGCATACAGGTGAGATGTTAGGGTGCATCTGCACTGAACATGACCGACTCTGGAGCTATTTCTACTGTCAAGATTTGCTCCGATAGAATATAGGTATAAATATCCTTCCGACCTGAGACTGCCACGATGACTTGCAAGCAACTCACTACACTTAGGCACTGGACTACCTGAATGTTTAATTCAGTGATGGAAGGCTGCTGGGTGTAGTCAAGTACTTGACTTGTGAGGAGTCACAGGACTGTTTGAGTTGAGCACGATTTAGATAATCTGATCAGGGTTGACAGTTTAACCCTGAATCGTCCTAAACACAGGGGTCAAAAGGATGAATTATACAGTAACCATATTCATGTAGGTTCTGAGTGTTGCGATTGCGACTCTTCGATCTATCCGAACATCGGGTACCATTGCTAGATGGTCACTTCGATTAGTACAGGAATTGGTTCCTGTGCTACCAGCTTAGGTTCGAACCTGCAGGGTCACACACATTAAAGGTTCCTATCTAATCTGATGGCTGATGTAGAATCATACATATTTGAGACTCAGTGATTGAGAATCAGGATTCTCTGATCATGAGTTCCACACATTATGGGTACCGGGGTCAAGAGTCCCACTGGTTGGGACTTTTCGATCAGGGTTACATATCGACGAATTCTGATGTCCGATTGCCCATCGGATTTAGACTCAATATTTATGAGAGATTTAATTAGTGATTTGATCGTTAATTAACTCAATTTGATTGAGTAATTATTTTTGGATCAAGTCCAATTGAATTGGATTCAGTTGTGTTTGACCCGATTAGGTTAAGAGTTGACCTAATCGTCGAGATGGTTTGGTCCCTGATTTGATCAGGGGTTGGGCTTAATCAGTTCTTGATTTGATTAAGATTTTATTGAGCCTAATTAAACCTAATTAAGTTGGATTTAAATTAGTCTAATTGGACCTAACTTATTTGGTTCAATTAGGTTGGTTTAAATAATTAAACCACCTTGACCCAATCTCCATGCGCCACCTCACTTCCATTGCACCCATTTGAATTCATGAGAAGGAACTTTTCATGAATTTTTTTCTCACGCCAAGCCCTTCTCCATGCCCCACTTTAATGTGCCAAATGAATGGATAAGGATGATTGGTTGGCCATTCAAATTCAAAATAAAGTTTGAATTTGAATGGGCAATCAATCTTTGCACCTTATCCCTTTTTTTACGTCCTATTTATTACATGAGAAAATATTTCTCATGAAATCACTCCATGCATAATTTAAGCCACGCCTCACGCTTTTAGTGGATAAGGGATGAGTTGGTATCCATTTGAATTCAAAATTTGATTTGAATTCAAATGTGCAATTACTCATCTTTATCCTTTCTTTTGGATAAGACATTTGATGTTGTTATAAAAGGAGGAGAAGAGTGGGGCGTGCAAAAAGAAGATTTTTGAAAAAAAATTCTGGGACGTCAGAAGTCTTGTGCGTGAGAAGGAAGTCCGTATCCTTCCAAGAGAAAAAGAAAGAAAAGTGGGTGCAAGATTTTCAGTGAGTTCCTTAGAGTTTTAGCCTGGGGTTCGGGAAGTGAGAAAGTGAGCTACGAGTGTCGTGAGCCCACAAAATCTCAGGAAGATCTTCAACATCCTCTCAAGCACGTCTGTTGAGGATCTGAAGCATCCGAAGAATCGATAGACATCGATCGAAGGAGTTTGATCAACATCGGCCGTCAAAAGGGCTCTACATCGAGCTAGCACTCGTGAGGAGTCGATCAGATCGGAAGCTTCGTGTGGACGATCCGCAGAAGCCAGACACACTGTGTGACTGCATTGCGATGATCGGACTCTCCCGACAGTGATTAGATTGCGGCGATCTACTACCCACACAAAGGTATTGTGTTCTGAACACATTACAATAAAGTGTTTATTGTTCAAATTCGAATTTCAAATTTAAATGTATACATGCTATATATCATATTTAGATCCTAGTGTAGGGTAAATTTATGTTAATTAATTAGATTAATTAATATTTTTTCACTGTAAAATTATGATTTTAAAAAAAAATTTAAAATTATCATTTTACCTCTGTACTGAATTTTTCCCACACCAGGCCCTGACATCAGAAAGAGAAAGGAGGCTCGAGCCCGTCTGGGTCCCTTCCGAGGCCGCAACGACCGTCGATGCAGGTCGTTCGGGCTCGCGTGTCTCTGCACGAACCTCGTCAGCCAGTTGTGCGGCTGGCACATCTTCGATCGCTTCCTCGATCACCCATCCCTCGGATGGGGCTGGTCCCTCGGCCGCTCGTTCCTCGGACGGAGCTTCAGGGGGAACCGTCGGCACTGACAGCACGATGATCGGCTCATGATCCGACGCTCGTTCAGAGCTGAGCTACACCCCCGTCGCCGCAGGCTCGCTCGACGATGCTACCTGAGGCCTCTTGGGAGGCCGCGATGGTTCGACTCTGTGCGCCGGCCTCTTCCGCGTCGCATGTTATCGAATGTCAGCTTCCGTCAGCCTCACCCTCGGCGGCATGCCTGCAATTTCAACAGAGGATCAGCACCAGCAAAAAAAAAAGAAAAGAAAAGAAGAACAGACCTAGATGAGGAATCGAGCTCAGACCGGCGTCATACAGAGCTTGCTTGGTGACGAGCTCCCTCTGCTTCAGCATCGAGATGTCCTTCAAACGGTGGAAATCCTCTCGGTCCCCATCCTCCACCCGACTATTCTCATTCGGCTGAGTCCGAGGGTCCCCCCAGCGGGAAGGAAACCCCCAAGGAAGTGAAGAAGAAGCAAAGAAGAACTGGTTCTTCCATCCATGGATTGACGATGAAAGACCAGTGATGAAAGAAAGATCCTTCCGAAGGTTGAAAAATCACCACCCTTGGACTTTAGGATAGGGTCGGAGAACAAAAAATGCTCGAAAGAAAAAAATACGAGGATTGGTCGGCAAAAGCCGACACAACAAAATAACATTGACTATCAGTCGGACTGAGTTCGATGCCAGTTACGCTGGACAAAGTCCGTAATAGTCCAGTATGTTCCGGACGAACTCCGAAACCGGAAAGCGAAGACCGACCCGGAGGTCCTCGACGTAGAAAGCCACCTAGCCCGGAGGTGGGTTGTTAACCCGACCATCGGCTCCAGGGGCGAACAGCCGAAACTGCTCCGGGATGCAGTACTGCTCCCTGAGCCGATCGACGTTCGGCCCCGAAAGTGAAGAAACCTCCACCTCCGGGGTCGATCGAGAATCATCGGTCGGGTTCCCTGACCGACTTCCTCGTGGGGAGGTTCTGGCCATGATGCTAGAACCGAGGTCGAAGGATGAAGAAGAAGAAGAAGGAAGAAAATTCCAAGGAAGCAAAGAGAAAACGGAAAGACAAAGACGAAGGCTCCTGGAAAACTTTCTAAGGAAGGAGACAGGGACAACTACCTGAGACAAAGGGGGACCACTCGACCAGAGTCTCGGCAATAAGGCTACGAAAAGTGAAGTTTTGGATGCAGGTGGCCCTATATATATAGTGCCCCTCGACGGTCGGGATGAGAGCACGCCCAACGAGGGTCTCCCAGATCGTGACACGTGACGGCATCTGGACCTTCCCTCGGTCCGACGATTCGACGCACCCTCCCCAGATCAGGCCACGTCGCCTCCATCCGCTTGAACGGGTTCGGCCCAATGGCCCCCTGCCACGTGGCAGAAAAACCGTGGTAGTTTGCGTTCCCGAGGAGGCGGCGAAAACGGCGATTTCTATTTCCGATGGGACGTCTGACACCGATGAGATGCCTGACATCCATAAGACGTCTGGTGCCGGACCGATCATTGGTACGGTCGCTAGAGTCGGAGCACGATACGATGGATATCCACTCCTTTCGCCCGAAGCTGTCGCCCACGCGAAGACGCTGGCCAGCACGACATCCGACTCAGGAGTGGGGGGGGGCAACTGTTGGGATATACCGACCGACCTCTTTCACACCGACTCATCCTCGGGCCTGTCCGACTCTACCGACCGCACCGACCGATGACTGCCGATACCGTTCGATCGAAGGTATGTCAGTCAGGCAGACCTGTTCCGTTCCCGACTAACCGAACGGCAGAGCTCGATGTACGACTCTCGTAACACGCCAGACCAGCCAACGGTGTCCCTGGGTCTTCACCCGACGTCCCGCAACCAAATACGGACGTATGGTCGGTCGGCTCCTCCAAACACCGTACGACTGCTGAGGGCTGCCGTCCTGACAAGGGCGTGCGGCATAGCCGCTCTGGGGCATTGTCCTGTCAAGGACATAGATTAATCTCAGCGATTTGACAACTCACGGTGACTTGACAGTCCGCGGCGACTCTGACAGCCTCCGATGATTTGACAACTCTCCAAGTTGTCTGCGCCATTAATGACGGCACCACGCCGCGTTCTACTATAAAACGGGGAAGGCAACAGTACTGCGAGGAGGTTCTTTCGAAGCCCCTGGACCCACTCTCTCTCTCTCGCTGAGTTCCCCTGATTCTTTTCTACTGTTGCCTAGTCTCCTCTCTGACTTGACCGTCGGAGGGTCTCTGCCGGAGGCATCTCCGGTCAGTGTGGACTTCTCTTGCAGGTGCTCGTTCCCGACGACCAGGTGATGAGGGGATTGGCCGCAACAGGATGTTTCCCTTTCTTGCTGCCATGAGTGTCGTCGTGGGTTGTCGGCCTCAAAGCCTTCGGAGGCTACAGTTGGGAGAGAAGATGGAAGGGGAGGACGCCCCCTATTTTCAAAATGGAGAGAGGAAGAGTGTTCCCCGTACTTTCTCTTCCCTAGTTTATGTTATTTTTTATATAATTTATTTTCTGTTAGATGGATTAGGAGATCCATGGGGAAAAATGATCCAAGAATTTATCGATGGACTCCAGTGAACATCGATCGAGGATTCTAAACAAATAGTCCCAACATCATAATTTTTAATATTAATTTTGACTTTATAGGAGAATAATTTTTAGGATAAGAGACTATCGAATAGTGTTCTTAACATCCGGATGTAAAATCTAGTAAGTTCAGTTTGACAACAGTAGAGGTAAGAATTTTGAAATATTAATCACTTATTTATATAAAAATTATTTTGTGTGTCAATGATTTCGATCCATGTATTTTGATGATGATATGTTACATACTTAATTATTAAAGTATATATTTATGATTTGTTTGATGTTGTATATTACATATCATTGATCCTGACTTGAATGGATTTTGGTAATTTTGTGCATTGAGTTTTGCAAAAGAATGAACTTTTGAATTATAATACTTAACAAGCTTTTAATTGAGCTGTATGTGAAGTTATAGTGCTCTGGACTAGTCACGATATTGATATCCTATTATGGAATGAAAATATGGTTGTGGTAATTCATAGAACTAGCCATGGTATTATATCCTACTATAGACTGGAAACATGGCAGTGGTAGTTCAGAGTTGAGCAACTGTAGTTCCTCAGATTAACTACTATTAATGCCTCGCCATAGGATGTAAACATGGTTGTGATAATTGAGATTGAGCGTTTATAATCCTTTGGACTAGCATCGGTATTGGTGCACTACCACAGGCTGGAAACATGATTATGGTGGTCCATAGGACTAGCCATGATATTAGTGTTCTGTCATAAGCTAGAAATGTGATTGTGGTAATCTAAAGTCAAGCACCTTGATATGATCAAATCCAATGTATATTATGTTAGGATAATTGTGTGATATAGTGCATTGCATTAAACGGTATATGCTACTATGCACAAATGCAATGTTTTTTGGCATGAAATGCTATTCAATTCAAAAATATGTGATAATCTCTTATTTATTATTTTATATTGATGTGGATATGTCAGAGTTCTTATTACGTAGGAAAGCTCGTATCCTATTTTATATTTTTTTAAATGTATAGGATGTTTAGTTTGAATGGATTGGACGAATGGCTCAAATATCAAAGTTGCTAGGTTATTAGTTAATTTGATTTATGATGTCGTGAAATATTTGAAATAATTATAATTATATGAATTATTAATTTATCATGATAAAATTATTTAATTAATATATTTAATTATTTAATTATTTTAAATAAATTTTTATTTTTATTAAAATTTTTATATATTTTATAGACCTCATACGGTCTCTCTCGGGCCTTACTTTAAGGCTCTTGAGGCCGTGTCACGTAATCGAGGTAGGAGGATTCGGGGCGTGACACCCTTGGTCAACCATTCCTTTTTAAGTTGCATTATCCTATTGTAGGCCGACAAGAAAAGAACGCATACAACCGTTTGTACGACGATCCATGCCATGATCGACGACATCGGGTATCGTGTCCGTGTCGATCGAATCATCATCCTGCAAACGATGGGAGAGTTTGATTCCAAGACCATGGGTTTGTGGAACTTTGGAGTGGCCCAAGGAGGGACACTTTCCACTTGGAAGGCTTATGGCCTAGCTCTGGCTAACCTTCCATGCTTTTCCTTTCTCTTATCCAATTTGGTTGGGTTGGGTATCTCTTTATGAGAAAACTATCGCTTATGGAGGATCAAGATCGGACCCACCACCCATTCGTCCACATAAATACAGCGTCAGCTCAACTCCCTCACCGCTCACAGTGTGATGCCGCGATCCGAACGCGCAATCACCTGACTATTTTATCTTAGTGTAATCTATAACTAAAGTTGTCATTCTCAATCTACATGGACAAGATGCATGAAGAATATATTAGCTTGCTCCAAAAATAAATGATAGAAAAGGAGAATATAATTGAAGTATGAGCTATTT
This sequence comes from Elaeis guineensis, assembly GCF_000442705.2. Lineage (NCBI taxonomy): Eukaryota > Viridiplantae > Streptophyta > Magnoliopsida > Arecales > Arecaceae > Elaeis > Elaeis guineensis. Next base: position 177,834,799 of record NC_025993.2, on the reverse strand, counting down.
TACTACACACACGCACACATATATATGTGTGTGTTCGTACGTGTGTGTGTGAACCAAACTATAATTAGATCTGTCGAATTTGGATTCAAATCTAATCAGATCAAAAATCTATAATAGAGGTCTTACATCATTGATCCATATATATATATATATATATATATATGAACTAAACTATAATTAGATCTATCGAATTTGGATTCAAATCTAATCAGATCAAAAATCTATAATAGAGGTCTTACATCATTGATCCATATATATATATATATATATATATATATATATATATATATATATATATATATATATATATATATATATATATATACGAGTCAAACTATAATCAGATCAATCGAATTTGGATTCAGATCTAATCAGATCAAAAATCTATAATAGAGGTCTTACATCATTGATCCAAGCCATTAAATGTGATTTACTACCTCAAAGCTGCTTGTATACAAAAAATCAGATGATTTGAAGATTCCTAGCCTATACATCAAGTGATCAAAAATTATACAACCTAAATAAAATTGAATTAGATATATTTTTTAATCATTTGATGTATAGACTAAGAGTCTTCAAATCATGTGATTTTTTTATTTACAAGTAGTTTTGAAGTAGTAGATCATATCTAATGGCTTAAATCATCGATGTAGGATCCATATTGTCCAGCTGATCAAATCTGAATCCAAATCCGATCGACCTTACCCAAGTCTGCCGTCACACATACACACAAGTATATGCATATATATATATATATATATATATATATATATATATATATATATATATATATATATATGTATATATACATACATACATACATACATACATATATGCATAAATATATACATATGCATAGGACAGGAAAATACAAACCTAAAATTCTAAGAATGACTTGCAAATAATCCATATTAGCACCCAGAGAAGTTTAAAAATGTAACGGCCTAGGTTTTTGGGCCTGTAAACCCTTGACGGCCCAACAAAGAAAAAAAAATTTACAGAAGGAGGAAGACTCCTAATCGGAGTCTTCTTCCTTCCAGTTTTTGATGAAATCGGACTCGAGGAGTCCGGCTAGGATAGAAGACCTTCCCTATAAAGACTCCCTTCCTCCCTTAGGATCTTACAACAAAAATTTTGAAGAAATTAAAGGGATTGAGGGATTTTTTTTCAAGAGAATGTCGTGAGCGGTTGATCGAAAGAGAAGGGCCGTCGGAGCTGTTTTTGGCTGTCGGAACAAGATACGTTTCTTCTCCCTTCTTTTCGAATTGATCCTCCAACCATCGATGTGCTTGGAAGCCAGCGAGATGTCGGTTCGGGCTCAAACAGGGACACCCCCTGTTTGCGTTGTTCTCTCCTTCCGTCATCGACAGCAAGGAGAGGTGGGGCTGCCACTGGAATGGTAGCCTCGCCGTCGTTGGAGTTGTCGGGGAGGGTGGCCGGAGATGGCCTACCTGGCCGGATGAGGGGGAGGCATTCGGAAAGGGTTTGGGTCCCCTGTTTTGATCGTGGGGAAGAGGAGAAGAAATCTCTTCTCTCTTCTCTAAATAAAAATTAAATTATATATATATAATAAAAATAAATAAATAAATAAATAAATAAGGGGACATAGGTAAGAGTTTCGATAAATCTCAATATATAATTTTTTTTAGAAAATTAATTTGGTTAAATTGATTTGTTTGATAGGAGAACAGTCCAACGACCAGGGGGACAACGAGTAAGGTTTTGATTTTCAGACTATAAGACTGTGAATTTGATTTCTCATTGATCGAGGTAAGAATCCTGTACATGATCATCACTATATATGTTATTTATTCGTTAGTCTTATAATATTGAATTTGCAATACTGGATTTATAATCTATGAGTTTTCTGTGCTTGAGACACCGATATATGGCTTATATGAATCTTTTTAAATATGAGCATATTATGAAAAGATTTTTATGATTGATGGTATGAGTTTTATGGATATGACTTATCAATTTCATTATTCTATAATTTAAAATAATTCGATAAAATTAAGAATTAAATGAAAAGGATATGGTTTGGACTAGCCTCGACATATGGATCAGCCGGTCAGGAGCTCATGCCTGGGACAGCCCGTTAGGAGCTTATGCCTGGGACAGCCCCCACTGGCTTACAGGTAGATCAGCCGATCAGGAGCTCATGCCTGGGACAGTCCGTCAGGAGCTTATGCCTGGGACAGCCTCTCACGGGCTTTCGTATGTGGGACAGTCGGCCGGGAGCTTATCCTGGGACAGCCTTGAAATGCTTATATGAAAAGAAAAAAAATTGAATTGGAAAGAGATTGAGGTATGATCTGGGTTAGTCCAAAGCCAAAAAGGAATAAAAGATTGTCAAACCGAAGATGTGAAAAGATGCAACATATAATATGTAATTCAACAATGAATGAAGACTTCACTTGATGATATATGATGATCCATATTATTAAATACATATTTATGATAATATTTTAGTTATTATATACATATGAGTCTTCACAAATTGTATTAGTTTTAGAAATATTACTTTTATCTACTGGCTTGATGTACATGTGCAGTGATTTTTACTGAGCTGGAGAAGCTTATATTTCCTTCTTATTTTTTTTTCAGACTCACAGGATGCTTAGTTGGATGGTTTGGGCGAGAGCAAATAAGAGCTGAAGCCTTTAGTAGTTCAGTTAGTTTAAATTATCTGATACCAATGAATATTTGAATAATTGTATTGAACAAAGTTTACATTTGACTTGAAGTTGTGATTTAGTTGATTGATTTGATATTTACTTGGTTATTTAAATTTTGAAGTGTTAATTATTTAGGCCTTACATGATTCTTAGGGCACTACCCTAGGGTTTATGTGGCCGTATCACGTGCCCAACTCAGGTGCTGGGTTCGGGGCGTGACAGAGTGCTATCAGAGCCTAGGTTTAGGAATCCTAAGGTTCATTTTAGAGAGAGAGTATATGGATAGACTTTTAAATAGAAATTGACTAATATGAGATATTTTTCTTAAATTTTCTGACTAAAGTGAAACTGTGTAGGTTGACATGGCACGAGGGACTGAGCATGGGCGAAATCGGAGACCTACTCGATTTGCGGATGGCTCTAATGCTTGGGAGCCAGCTATGCAATAAGAAAATGCTCCACCCTCACCGGATGATGATGCACCACAACATGAACATCCTACTGAGCCTGCAGAGGTCACTCCCAGGGAAGAAACTCCAGGAGAACCTGAAATTCAATTTGGGGAACAAGTTACTGCAGCTCAGTTAATGCAAGTACTGGTTCAACAACAAGTGACTGCGAGGGAAGATATGAGGAGGATATTGGAGGTGCAGCAGAGACAACAACAGCAGATCATACAACAAATATTTCAGGAGCGACAGTCCCAGCAGCAACAAGGAGCTGAAAATCAGTATGAACGTCAAATCAATTTATTATATTTCAAAAAGTATGCACCACCGGTATTCTCAGGGACCTCAGATCCTATGAAAGCTGAAAGCTGGCTAAAAGCAATAGAGAAAGTTTTTCATGCTTTGAGATGTCCTGCTGAAGATAAGGTCACTTTTGCCACTTTTATGTTACAAAGTGAGGCAGCCGATTGGTGGGAGATGGAAATTGGAAAGATGGGGCCAAATGATGTACCTTTTATATGGGAAGAATTTAGAAAGATCTTCTATGAAAAGTATTTTTTCCTGAGTATCCGACTCTAAAAATTTTGAGGGTTCGATCGACTGGTACAGGGCCACATGACAGTTGCTCAATATGCAGCCAAATTTGAAGAATTGTCGAGATATGCCCCTGCATTGATAGCTGAGAAAAATGTTCGAGCCAGAAAATTTGAGAATGGATTAAGGGATAGAATCCAACAATTAGTGACTGTATTTGAGCTGTCCACTTATAAAGAAGTTGTCAACAAATGCTTAATAATAGAAAAAGGACTTAATGATGCTCAAGTAGCAAGAGAGAAAAGTATGAAGAAAAGGGGTCGAGCAATTGATTCTCAAGGTCAAAGTATCAGAGCCTTGAAACCAAAGACCCCAAAACCAAGCCAGACTGCCATTGAAAGTAAAGTACAATCTCAGGGGAGCATTATATGTTATATATGTGGAGGATCCCATCTTAAATGAGATTGCACATAGCCTGGAGAACAATGTTACAAATGTGGACGAGTTGGCCATAAAGCAATTGTATGCCGCAGTGGAGGAGAATCACAGAGACAGCAGATGCCTCAAAATTTTCAAAATACCCCTGCAAATCGGGCACCCCAAGATGTACAAAGACAAGATGCGGGACAACAAAAATCAAAGACCCAAGGATGAGTCTATGCACTTACACAACAGGATGCTAACGCTTCTAATTCAGTGGTGACAGGTACTGAACCGATCTCCTAAAATTTTTTTATATATATGTCATGAAATATCATATGCTTAGATATATATGGACATATAGCCCTGAATGATAAAAAAATATTATGTAAATATCTGACAGGTATGATTAAAATAGCATCCAACGATGTCTATGCTCTATTTGACCCTGGAGCTACCCATTCTTTTATAGCAACTAGTTTTATTAAAAGGACCAATGAGATGTCTCCTGCACCTTTAGAAAATGATCTTTGTGTCTGCACGCCTAGTGGAGAGGTGATCTTGATTAATTCAATTTGCAAAGATTGTATACTGAGTATTGAAGATAGGAAGATGAAAGCAGATTTATTAGTCTTAGAGATGAAGGACCTTGACCTAATCCTGGGGATGGATTGGTTAGCAGCATACCATACTACAGTTGATTGCTTCAAAAAGACAAAAAGATTTCAAATTCTGGATCAGTCAGAGTTTAGTCTTATAAGTAATAAATCCTTCTTTATCTCAGCTATTCGTGCTAAGAGGCTCCTGGTGAAAGGATGTGAAGGATTTCTTGCCACTATATTAGATACTCAGAGTGAGAAACTCAAGTTAGAGGATATCCCTATTGTGAAAATTTTTTTTGATATTTTTCCAGATGACCTGCCTGGACTACCTCCTGATCGAGAGATTGAGTTTTCTATTGACTTGATCCCTGGTACGAGTTCAGTTTCTAAAGTCCCTTATCGAATGGCTCCAGTAGAATTGAAGGAATTACAAAAGCAATTACAAAAGTTGTTGGACAAAGGATTCATTAGACCTAGTGTATCACCTTGGGGAGCTCCAGTACTTTTTGTGAAGAAGAAAGATGGTAGCCTTCGGCTTTGTATAGACTATCGAGAATTAAATAAGATAACAGTGCAAAACAAATATCTTTTACCACGAATCGATGATTTGTTTGATCAGTTGCAAGGGGCACAGGTCTTCTCAAAAATTGATCTTCGTTCTGGCTACCATCAATTGAAGATACAGTTTGGAGATATATCAAAAACAGTCTTTCGGACTAGATATGGACATTATGAGTTTTTAGTCATGCCGTTTGGTTTGACCAATGCACCGGCAGTCTTCATGGATCTTATGAATCGAGTGTTTGCATCATACTTGGATCGATTTGTAGTTATATTTATTGATGATATTTTGATTTACTCGAAAAGCTCACTCGAGCATGAAGAACATTTGAAGATTGTATTACAAACTCTGAGGAAAAAGAAGCTGTATGCAAAGCTACAAAAATATGAATTTTGGATGAACAGTGTTACTTTCCTCGAACATGTCATCTCCAAGGATGGTATTTCAGTTGACCCAAAAAAAGTGGAGGCAGTAGTCGACTAGAGTTGACCTACTAATGTATCGGAGGTACGTAGCTTTTTGGGGTTGGCTGGCTACTATCGAAGGTTTGTGGAAGGTTTTTCTTGTATTGCTATGCCTCTATCTCGTCTAACACAGAAACAAGTAAAGTTTGAATGGACAGATGAATGCGAGCAAAGCTTTCAAGAGTTAAAAAGACGATTAGTGACTGCTCTAATCTTAACCATTCCATTCGGAATAGAAGGTTTCACTATCTATAGCGATGCTTCTCGTAAAGGTCTCGGTTGTGTTCTGATGCAAAAGGAAAAGGTGATAGCTTATGCCTCTCGACAATTGAAGTCATATGAGCGAAATTATCCTACTCATGACTTAGAATTAGCAGCTGTGGTTTTTGCTTTAAAAATATGGAGGCATTATTTATATGGAGAGCATTGCGAGATTTTCACGGATCATAAAAGTTTAAAATACATCTTTACTTAGAAAGAGTTAAATTTAAGACAAAAAAGGTGGTTAGAACTATTGAAGGACTAAGACTTGACAATAAATTATCATCCCGGGAAGACGAATGTTGTAGCCGATGCTCTAAGTAGAAAATTTTTTGATGAATTGGCTGCTCTAATTACTTCACAAAAGCCTATATTGCTAGATTTGGAGAAATCAGAAATTAAAATACGACTATATGATTCTCAAGTTCAACTTGCAAATCTTGTACTATAGCCTACTTTGATTGAAAAAATTAAGACAGCTCAAAAGGAGGATTCGGAGTTGCAAAAGGTCATAGAAGCAGTGAAATTTGGTATACAGACAGAATTTTGGACACATGAGGATGGGTCATTGAGGTTTGATAACAGATTATGTGTTCCCAAGATTCCAGGATTAAGGAACAAGATCCTGGAGGAGGCTCACTGTTTGGCTTACACCATGCATCCTGGAAGTACAAAAATGTATCAAGATTTGAAAAAAAAATTTTGGTGGTCTAGTATGAAAAGGGATATTGCACAATTTATAGCCCAATATTTGGTATGTCAACAAGTAAAAGCCGAACATCAAAGACCAGCAGGACCATTGTAGTCTCTTCTTATTCCTCAGTGGAAATGGGAGCATATTACTATGGATTTTGTGACTGGATTATCTAAAATACTTCGGAATAATAATGCTGTATGGGTAATTGTTGACTGATTGACGAAATCAGTGCATTTCTTATCCTTTCGAATTGGTCTTTTCTTAGAAAGATTGGCAGGCTTGTATATAGAGCAGATAGTACGACTGCATGGAGTACCAGTTACTATTGTGTCAGATCGAGATAGCAGATTTGTTTCTCAGTTTTGGAAGAGCCTTCATAAAGCCTTTAGTACAAAGTTAAATTTCTTTTCGAATTGATCCTCCAACCATCGGTGTGCTTGAAAGCCGGCGAGATGCCGGTTCGGGCTCAAACAGGGACACCCCCTGTTTGCGTTGTTCTCTCCTTCCGTCGTCGGCAGCAAGGAGGGGTGGGGCTACCACCGGGATGGTAGCCTCGCCGTCGTTGGAGTTGCCGGGGAGGGTGGCCGGAGATGGCCTACCTGGCCGGATGAGGGGGAGGCATTCGGAAAGGGTTTGGGTCCTCTGTTTTGATCTTGGGGAAGAGGAGAAGAAATCTCTTCTCTCTTCTCTAAATAAAAATTAAATTATATATATATAATAAAAATAAATAAATAAATAAATAAAAAGGGGACATAGGTAAGAATTTCGATAAACCTCAATATATAATTTTTTTTAGAAAATTAATTTGGTTAAATTGATTTGTTTGATAGGAGAACAGTCCAACGACCAGGGGGACAACGAGTAGGGTTTTGATTTTCAGACTATAAGGCTGTGAATTTGATTTCTCATTGATCGAGGTAAGAATCCTGTACATGATCATCACTATAAATATTATTTATTCATTAGTCTTATAATGTTGAATTTGCAATACTGGATTTATAATCGATGAGTTTTCTATGCTTGAGACACCGATATATGGCTTATATGAATCTTTTTAAATATGAGCATGTTATGAAAAGATTTTTATGATTGATGGTATGAGTCTTATGGATATGACTTATCAATTTTATTATTCTGTAATTTAAAATAATTTGATAAAATCAAGAATTAAATGAAAAGGATATGGTTTGGACTATCCTTGACATATGGATCAGCCGGCCAGGAGCTCATGCCTGGGACAGCCCGCCAGGAGCTTATGCCTGGGACAGCCCCCACTAGCTTACGGTGGATCAGCCGGCCAGGAGCTCATGCCTGGGACAGCCTGCCAGGAGCTTATGCCTGGGACAACCTCTAACGGGCTTTCGTATGTGGGACAGCCGGCCAGGAGTTCATCCTGGGACAGCCTTGAAAGACTTATATGAAATAAAAAAAATTAGATTGAAAAAAGATTGAGGTATGGTCTGGATTAGTCCAAAGCCAAAAAGGGATAAAAGATTGTCAAACCGACGATGTGAAAAGATGCAACATATAATATGTAATTCAACAATGAATGAAGACTTCACTTGATGATATATGATGATCCATATTATTAAATGCATATTTATGACAATATTTCAGTTATTATATACATATGAGTCTTCACAAATTATATTGGTTTTAGAAATATTACTTTTATCTACTGGCTTGATGTACATGTGCAGTGATTCTTACTGAGTTGGAGAAGCTCATATTTTCTTTTTATTTTTTTTCAGACTCACAGGATGCTTAGTTGGATGGTTTGGGTGAGAGCAAATAAGAACTGAAGCCTTTAGTAGTTCAGTTAGTTTAAATTCTCTGATACCAATGAACATTTGAATAATTGTATTGAACAAAGTTTACATTTGACTTGAAGTTGTGACTCGGTTGATTGATTTGGTATTTACTTGGTTATTTAAATTTTGAAGTGTTAATTATTTAGGCCTTATATGATTCTTAGGGCACTGCCCTAGGGTTTATGTGGCCGTGTCACGTGCCCAACTCAGGTGCTGGGTTCGGGACGTGACAAAAAACTACCAATCATAAGTAAACCATTTCTGAAATGCACTCTGGATCCAAAATATATAAGACTCATTTGGTTGACGGAAAGTGAAGGGGGGAAGAGGCAATTCCTGAAAAGTGAAGAGGGACCTCTTATTTGGTTGGAGTTTTAAAAGGAAAGAGAGTGAAAAAAAAAATTTCTATGGAAAGTCACTTTCCACATTTCATAAAAAGTAGAAATCATGGAAAATGTGGATTTTGGTACTTCTCATGAGATAGGAAGTGGCAATACTTTTTTTTTTCAAAATATCCTTTTAAAATTCATGGCTAAGATTTTGTAAAATATCAATGGATGGTTATAATGAAATACTGAATAGTATTATAATATTATATTAAATTATCTTAATATTTATATGAATATAATATCAATATCAATATTAATATTAATATTATAATATTTATTATTTTTTAATATTATTTTAATATTTATATTAATATAATATTTATATTAATATTAGTATAATATTATATTTGGCATTATATTTATATCTATATAAATAAATTTATTATATTAAAATATTAATATTATATTAATATATATTAGTATTATATTAATACAACAAATTATTATGGTCTCATGTTATATTATAATATATTAATATTAAATTTATATTAATATAAATATAATATTAATATTTATATAAAGTTCAAGAGCAAAAAGATATGGTCTTATATCTACTAAGGGTATAATAGGTAATTTTATATAATTTTTTTAGAAAAATTAGTGCTCAATCAAACATATATTATTTTGCAATTAGTCACTTTTGCATGATCAACTAAATATATCAAAATCCTATTCTCAAAAAATAACTTCGCATGAAGTAACTTTCTTAGAAGGAAAGCTTTTCCCATGAACTAAATGAGTCCATGCATACGGACGCTCTTCCCCTTACCAAGAGGCTATTTAAAGTTGCTAGCCTTTTGTTACCTGAGGACCTAAGACAACCTTAAGAAAAGCATCTATTACATATTGGTTAAACGTATATGTATGCTTTTGTTAGTATTCGTCAAAATTGTACAATATTGATATCAGTTAACATGAAGGTCTCTTCAGTGTGATTACAGAAGTCCTGCCCAAGAGGAAAAGATGGAGAGGCTTCTTCATGATCTATCATTCTCTAGAATGGAATACAATGCACTAGAGAGGAACTTAACAAAAGTCTGTTCTTTCTCCTTTCCCTTTGCATGAAGATCTTCACCCCTTTCCTTGAATTGCAAGCAGTTTCTATGTGCTTCCCATTGGTCACCAGATCAGCCAATATCTATTGATGGATGCCAAAAGGAATCTTTGCCTCGTGGCTGATCTAATACAAATGAGAGGAATGATTTGTGGAATAAATGCAAGCTGACCCTTATTTGCAAGAGGGAAGATATGTTCTTTGATTAGAATGTAAGAGGGGATTGCAACTTGGAAGCATGAAAGATCTTTCTTGACTTTATAGGGTATCAATTCCTTGGTATAATGTATGATATGTCCATCCATTGCTTTAAAGCATGAGTTCAGGTTTACCTAGTTTGTATTGATCTGATCTAATGACTAGAATTTTTTTCTTTTTTTTGGCATGATCAAGAGTTGGTCGATGTTGATTGTTGTCCCGTTTATGAGAAGCCTACTGCCAGTCTTGTATTTCCACCAATAGATTTTCAGAATATTTTGATCAGTTAACCTCTGGATTTCATCTATAGCTGACTAAACATTATTAACTTGTTTTCCTCCAAAAAAGAAAAGAAAAGAAAAGAAAAGAAAAGAAAAACATTATTAAGTTGTCTTCATCTCCCATTCAATTGCATGTAGAAATTAACTATTAAAGAAAATAGGAAGAACTTACATATAACTTTCTCTTATAAAATAATATGTTTCTTCTCAAAAATGGATTCATAAATAAAATCAGATCATTGAATTGTGGCAATTAAAGGCTGAATAATGTGGAATGTATTAAACTCTCATTAACTTTGCCACTAATAGTGAGATCAAGTGCCACTCCATGCTTGATTTGGTTTCCTCCTTGCCCCAGTTTGAACTGGTAGTACCTACCAAAGACAAACTTTAGCGACTCAAATCCAAGGGAGCCCAGGCCTGGCACTATGTGTGCTTACACCACTTTCAGCCTGATCTGGAACAAATCACTTAGATATCTTAGTTTTAATTAAGGTATCAAATAGCTTCCTTCTGTTTGCTTGTGAATTCAAGGTACTGGCCATATTTGTTCTGTTGCAATTCATGCTCTTAACACGGGGGCGCGCACAAACACACATGCATACTGGCCATCTTCATCAGACATACAAAGTTATGAGAATTAGTGGAAAGGAAAAAAAATTATATGAGAAAATTACTTTAAAACCCTCCCCACTGATGCTATATGCAAAGTGCATTGGATAAGAAACTGCTGGAGCGGCAAACTTTCGGCACTCATTCCCTTAAAAACTATTTATTAGATTAAATCATGTTATTGTTTTGATATGAGAAAGATTTTGGCTATTTCAGTTGTGCCACGAATCAATTTCCCTAAGAATGCTCGTCTATATACCAACAACCACGTTGTACTTTACACATCCGGCATGGCACGTGCAATGCATATGACATGGAGTCTCAAAGACTTGGAAATTCAGGCATTTGGTTGTGAGGAGTTGGATCCTGAAATTGGAATGGGAATGAGCGGCTCACACTCTAGCAGTTTGGTTGCAAAGAATTTTATTCCCTTCGAATTTCATAGAGAAATGAGAATTGTTCTAATTCCCCAAAATCTAAATTCTAATCTTCTCTACTGTCCAAATCTTATTCCGCTTTTGATTTTGATTATGATCATAATCCAAATACATCAGAAAATATGACCATTCTAATTTCTATTCCTATCCATTCTTATTTTTATTCTAGCCGATCACGAACCAAATGTGCCCTTCATCACGGGAGCATTCAAGACTCAGGAATTTGGGTGATAGAGTAGAATAGATACAAAGCATTGGGGAAGAAACACCGAGGCGCGTCTTTGAGATAAGGAATCTTTTGTCATTGAAACCTTGTTTTTTTTCTCTTTCTGGCACATGCCAAGATCCAATCTTCCTACATGTATAGCTTGGTGAAAAAAGATCTCTGTGTGCGGTTGAAAGGGCAGGTTGACCTCATCCAATTTGCAGCTCAAGACGAATCGGTCTCTGACCAAAAACACGGGCGGTGGTAAACTGGAGTCACTTTTGAAAGCAATGGTCACGGGGACACCCGCGCACCTCTCTTTTAGGCCTATATAAACGTCACTCCATGAGCTCAAATCCACCACACTCCCAAGTCCTTCCTTGATCATTGCATCAAAGCTTTTCCTCATTAGCTCTCTTTAGCCTTCTCACATCTCCACTCACATCCCAAGCTCAGTTCTCTCCATTGCCTTTTCCTCAGTCTTCTTTTCCTGAATTCCAGCCTCTTTTTCCCTTCTCTAATCCTCATTCTTCTCCTTACACTATCCTTTCCATCGGTTTCGGGCTCTTCCTTCGCAAAATTTCGATACTTCGTGCATTCCACTCTCGTTGTACTTGTTACAAAGTAAGTCCAACTTCCTCAAATGACTAGATTTTGCACCAACACATCGGAATTAAATCTCCATCTTTCACTTAATTCAACTTCAGGTGTTGAGATGGACAGGGTGATGAGGTCGGCGTCAGAAAAGGCGGTGGTGATCTTCAGTCTGAGCACATGCTGCATGTGCCACACTATCAAGAGGCTCTTTTGTGACCTTGGTGTTAATGCTGCTGTCCATGAGCTCGATGAGGACCCCAGAGGAAGAGAAATGGAGAGGGCACTAGCCAAGCTTATGGGACGCTCCCCGCCGGTGCCGGTTGTTTTCATTGGTGGCAAGCTTATTGGATCCACGGACAGGGTGATGTCCCTTCACCTTGCCGGCAAACTTGTCCCTCTGCTGCGAGATGCAGGTGCCCTCTGGCTCTAGCTGAAAAAAGAAAGCTCTGAAACAATGAAGCAATAGAAATAATTCTAATGCTGGCCACTAGAATTAGTGTACATTAGTCTAAGGTTGCTTCTGCTTTTGCTTTTGTTGTGAGCAATTAATGTACAAAAGTAAACTATAGTGGTAAAACTTTTGGCAGTTCTAAGATCCGTCTCAGTTTTTGGACTACTGTGTTTATCCAGTGAAATATATAAAGAAAAGTAATATTTTCCCACTAGCCTTGATCACAGGCTGTTGTTTATCTTCACAACATGCATTAAATACTTGGTTGAAACTGACAATAATGCAGTATAGTCTACATCCATGAGCCAATGTATTCATTTGTCATTTATCTATAAAAGCACATGAGCACGAGTTGGTGTAATAGTTCAGAACTGTAGAATAAATAGCAGGAAAGCGAATGGAATAGGTGATGATGCCTGTTGTGGGGAGCAAATAAGTGATTGTTCTGCTTCAATCCACCTATCTGATGATTTAATGTTACATGATTCATACTTTTTTCCTTTTGAGAACAATGTTACATAAATCACAGCTTAGCAGAGCCAATGGTAGCACAAGGAACACTTGTTGGGTTTTGTACAAGTGTTTCTCATGAAGAGTAATTCCTTGTATACCAGGCTATTAATGAAGTGGTACTAGAGATTTGTTAAGTCTGAAAAATATATTCTTGATACAGTTTTTAGATGGAATAATCTTATAATAAATTCAAAGAGCAAGTTGAACAATGAAAGTATGAATTTCATATGCTTCCACAGAGTAATTGTACGCTGTCTAATATGCTTTTTGGCCAACATTAGTTGTTATTTCTTGGCATATTTCTACCTTAATGAAGAGTTTCACGTCGAAAAAATTAATGGGTAATTGAACACTGGTTGGCCAGTCAGGTTGAGCTTAAAGTACCAGTAGATATTGACCCTTCATGGAACACAAGTAGGATGCAACATAAATTCTCAAACTTTATATTCTTTGGTTAAATAGCTAGGTCTTCCAACCCTGAACCTGTTAGTTTTGTAAGAGGGCACTGTTTATAGCCTTCTTAGTTACATGCAACCTTTCTTTACCTTTTATTCTCTAATGAATAACTCCAACTCCCACCCAAGAAGGGAAAGAACCACAAGGAATTTGCTTTTCTTAATTCTCATATTCCACCATATCCAAATGATTCAAAAGCAAGAGAACTATCCAGAATGGAGGAATTTCTATCAACTTCCCACCCATTTGTCCATATCTCTGTACCTTGGAACCTTCATGCGTGACAAATTGAGAGCTACACACAGACCCACTTTATGACATCTATTCTCTTCTCATCTGTGGATTATAGGCATAAGCTCTTCTCATTATTATCTCCCCAAAAGCATGTGTTGTCAAACAAAGGGGCTCCACCGGGTAGCCTCTGGCACCGCCGATCACCGTCCAATGATCATCAGATGAACATTAGGGGACCCAATTTGGTTCTAGTGCTAGTGCATGATAAAGGGTGCCACAGATGACATGTACGGACCAACCCTTGTCCAATTTGGACCCCACCTAGATCTTCTAATTCATCAGCCCTGAAAATAGACTCAAACCTCATTTAACAATGTCCAGTTTGGACCAAACAAAATGGACCAAATGGCACTTTATCTGAAACAGATTTGGCAACAGGGTGTACAGAGAGATCGTGGGGTGACCTTTTGTCATTTGGCCTTTTATTGTTTACATTTGATCCATCTTATTGCTAAATAGACTCTCAAAAGCAATTACTTGGCAATATACAACATAACTCTTTGAATTATCTTGATTCACATGCTGGGCACAAGAACTTGAAAATTCTAAGATATCCTGAGATCTTGGCCAAAGTCAACGAATATCAACCCATATAGCTTGGCCAAGATTAAATATAATTTAATGTAATGAGTTTTTTTGGATATATATATATATATATAAGTAGTAAAATCTACTTAAGATTACCGAAAAATTAGAAAAAATTGTGGCTTATACATTGATATATATATGAACAAGCCAATGTAACAATTTTTATTTTGGCTAAGATTAAATTACACAGTGTCAGAGAGCACTTGGTATTGATAAAAACCACTACCTTGGCCAAGATGAACACATCCCATACAGCATGGCAAATCCTCCTTGTAGAACCATATTATTTGCTTAATAATCAGCACCTTCAAGGCTGCAAAGAAAATACAAGAATGTAAAACCAAAGGGTTTGCTGCAACATATGCTTTCTTACCATATAGCTCTTCAGAAATTAGCTCTTAGACTTCTATCAACTCAGAGTTGTTGCTAAAAGCATTTTGAAAATTTTAAATAAATCATTTGTTTTTAAATGAATTAAATATGGTTAAGGCCTAATTAGCCTTTTAGAAAGGTCAATGTTTTACACCTTTTACGTACTATGACATGCAATGAATCCAAGGAAATCATGCATAACTAGAGGTTAGATAAATGGGTGAGAGATGATGTTTATATCAACAAACTAGGTAATCTAAATCATGGTTGACTTGATCAATCTTGATGAGTAATGTTCAAAGATGTGGAACTAACATGTACGACCAACCTAATGTATTAATTTAATCCAAATCAAACGAAATGGCTTAACAAATCAAAATGACTCCTACACATATTAAAGTCTATCATCTATTTGTAATTTTTTGCATGCTTTCAAAAGCAACACATCATATCAGAGGACGATCTAAGTTCGAATCTTGATGGCAGTGTTTGTCATTTAACCCTATTAATTTTGATTGTCGATGCTTGTAAATGTAATACTTGTTTTTTTCTGGTATACAGTCTCTCCATTTTATTTGTGTTCTTATGATCATATGCTTCTAAAGGGCCATTGCAATGACCAGTCATTTAATGAACTATGCCCCAACTTGTAGACTGATCCACTGGGTATACATATTGGGCCAGCCCAAATAGCCTGCAATATTCAGTAGGTTGGACTGGATGAGTTTGGGTCAGAGATATTTGGGCCCCATTTGGCATTGTACCGAGCCTGGGCCAATGATGTTGGAGCCTCATTGCATGGCTGACCTGGCTAAATACTTATAGTATCACATATATATTCAGCACATGTATTGCAATATATAGTATAAATATTATACTAAATATTGCTTTAAAATAAGGAGGACTAATTTTTTGAGAATTATTCTTCCAATTAAGCATTGTACACAAACAAAATTACGGAACTAGATTTGGATTCATAAACATGTAGTACGGGGGTGAGAGAGGACTCTTTGCCTTGGTATCATGCTAAAAGCAAATTTTCAATTTTTTTAGTTTGTTAACTTTTGACTGATTTTTTTCCCCCCTAGAAAGGATGAGATTAGGTGTAGTATACGACCTACATTCATCAAAATATAAAATGGATTATTTATATTCATAATAACTCTTCTATCCCTTTTTCATAAAATTTAAAATTTGTAGAAATTTGATATAAACGTGGGACCTAGGTTACAAAGTAAAATTTGGATAAGAGGGGCCTTTCTTGATTATAACTTGAGGTCACTTGTAGATTCTTTTAGACTAAGGTTAGGCCCACATATATAATTTAGCATGAGCAAGTTTGAATGTGGACCAAGTGTCTAGCATATGAGCTAAGCTGGTACGCCCTACGTGGGAGCTCTCTTTAATTGCCCAAACACAACTCAAGATAGACTAGATATGTCGATCCCTAGGGTTCATATAGCAAAATATTTGATATGTAGGTATGCACATTGAGTGAGTTAGGCCTGGTATAGTAATATGAGTGCAGATCCTTTACGGTACCATGATGCACCATATCGTGCGTGTGCACACGCAATCATGCGCACCGTGCATCGCACGATGAACAACATACATAGTGCATCACATCATGTGATGCACTACAGAGGATTCGTACATATGGTAGCATACGTTCAACTTGTATCACTAAACACTCAAAAGCGATATCTATACTTACATGCATGTAAACTCAAGGTGCAGTGGAAGTATTTGAGCTACTCTTTGTCAATATTATTTTTTTTTTTTTTTTAGTGATAAGCAGAGAATACCAAATATTGCTAGATTGATTGGCTTTTATACAAGATTGAATAAACAATTGCAAAATCTATTTGAGTAACTGTTCTAGGATGAATGATAGCTTTGCATTTATATGATATATGGCTATAAATCATGTTAGATGATAGATGCTATGCAAACTTTGGGTAACACCATCAGACTCAAAAATCAATGGCCGGAGCCCACTAATTTTTTGTCGAGATCGAAATTTGTGACCGACCAAACCTACTTGATCAAGGATGAGAAATTCTTTGTGCACCATGGGCGGTGCAGAACGTGTGCACCATCCGCGGTGATTGGCTCACGCACAGGGCTAAAGCACCGTACACGAAAAAAAGATTTGTTTTTTTTCAATCTTATATGTGAATCAATCATCGTGGATGATGCATGCAGTTCTGTCCTACCCGCGGTGCATAAAAAATTTCTCATTCCTGAATATATCAGTTTAGCTCACAAATATAGATAGTTTTACAATTTATAAATTGATCCGATAACAAAGGGTAAAGAAACTTCTCTATAATCTCACGAAAGCAATTTCCTTAGCAGCGCTAATTAAAAAGACAAGGTCAGCAAAAACACTATCATTCCAAGCTTTTCATAGTTTGTCAAGAAATCAACAATTTGATTTGCTTCCTGCATGATGTGCTAGTAAAATAATTTAGATATTGTAGTACAAAGAATTTTTATATTTGGATATACCGGATGGTGAGAAGAATCATGATCTACCCTTGCTAAGATGTGACATAAGAGAATTACATAAGATGTCTGTCAATATTTTGTGCGAGATCTATGTGCTACCTAATGTTACTCTCCTAAGGATTTTTTAAAGGCATCTTATGCCCACCTGCTGAATAGGCAATGCCCACGTGTGTGGCGTGAGTGCCGGACTACAACCTTAAGGCAGGGAATCCCACACGCCAATGCTCACACTGTAGCAGTTGTCAAGAGCTTCCACTCTCTTCTCACGACAATTGGACCATGTTCGATCTGTCTCTCTACAGTTCTTCTCCCAAATAAACACTTTTGGTCCCTCTTTTGTCCTATTTAGTGACCGAATAGTGGACAGCACAGAAGTATGCCACATATAATACTTTTCCTTTTGTCGCCATGTTCTATAGTATCCGAGGGTTGTTGGAGAGGGGGAGGCGGTGATAATGGAATTCATGAGCAATAATTTTTTTTTTAAAGGAAGACAAGATGTATTATGAAAGCTCTTAGATATTTGATGTTGGCTTGATGAGCTATATATGCCTGCTCTCCAATGTTAATATTCTTTCTTTAAAAAAAAAATGATTTGGTTGGAGGGATGTAATTTGGATAATATGATTGCTATTTATCAATGAAAAGTTGCGAGGATATTAATTTTGTACTAGCATATAATTTTATACATGAATATGGTTTATAGACAATTTTATCTGAATTTGAATTTTTATGTCATAGTGTACTTATTTATTTTTATAGTTTGATATGTGGAAATTCATAATGCAACCAACTCAATCAATGCTATGTTTTGTTTGAAATTTTTTCAGTTAATACATCGATTTTGGTTGCCAAATAAATAGCTATTCAAATGTTAATATTCTCTCACAATCATATGAGATCTTTGTCCACCATTCAAATTTTCTTTGAAAAAACATTCTTTCTTATGATTTAGTCACTTGATCATTCTAAATCATTCATGTGATCCACTCTTTTCTAGGTATAATATTAATGTGAGATACGAAAATTCTATTCCATACAAATGCCATGAATGAAACCAATCGGTTAACCAAAATAATAAAAAAAAAATGATCGTGGTGTTGTTCCTAGTACTTCATTTTATTAAAATTAACCTGTTGGCATGAATTCATATCACACGGCAAAACTCAATCAAAAGGAAATCCAGCATTTATCACTGAAATCCAAATCAGCTGACCAAGCAAAGGGGATTAGTCTATAACCTTATTTTTGAGCAAGGAATCTGAGTCAATGTGGACGCAGAACTCAAACCCATCCATGAGCAATGGTTGTTTCAAGACCTATGAGGACTAGCCAATTTCCGAATCTTGAACTCAATTAGGTCCGAGCACATTGGATTAGGTCTAACATTGATGCCATTCTATTTGACCGGGTCCACATAACAATTGGGTGCAACAACACCCATTTATCATGGTCTAGTCTATGCAGCCTAATCCCAGCTCAACCATAGCAACCAGACCCAAACTAACCTATCTGCACCAAATGAGCTTAGGAACCCAAAACAGTCCACTTCAGGCGTAGGAACAGGTCTGCTCAAACAATTTTTCATAAAAGAGTTCCACATTGGCGAAAGATCTGACTCCAAAAAACTCAATTTTCTCATCGAATTGAGAGGAAACCCCATCTTAGATCCATTAAAGGTTCAGATGATTGGCTTGTAGAGAGTTTGACCCCATTCTCAAGAATGACTTGCTGAATCGAATATAGGAAGAAGACTTGGCGTCCTTCTCAAATAAAAGATACATCAAAACTCAATAGAAACAGTTTGCTGGTTTTGAATGCATGGAGGTGCCAGGGCCAATTAGCTCAATCTGAAAGATGTGGAGACATCCTATGCCCATGCATTGACCAACATCTTTGGTTGACCCTGACCTATGGATGACTAAGATAGCTTGGTCAAACAAAGTTCTGTTATTATGTTTCTTGTCAAGTGCAGTCTATAATTGTTATACTTTGATATCTAATTTTAGGACCCAGTAAATCGAGTCAATTTATTCTTGGAATCTCAAATAATATCGCCTACTTGGCTCCTTGGAGTGGTAATACTGTAAAGGTTCTAGCACTGTTAGATTACCTAATATTGACCATGATGTGAAAACGAAAAAAAAAAACATTGTTGTGTTTTCAAAAATGTGTCATCAAAGCACATAATAATTGGGTGCAAGTTGGAACTTGAGAAAATAAAACCAGGCCATATAGACACTAATAATGAAATGGACCACATGGTCAATCCACTGCATGACCACATTGCTTCCACACCAAAATCACCATGATCCATGTATCTTGGAAAATCGCCTCAATTGTTGGCAGTCATGGACATTGCAAGTGTAGCCAAATAAATAGCTATCATCTTCGGACATGGCACTTCACCATCAATTTTAGATTGTGAGAATGGTAGGAGGTGTTGGGGTAGATCCCTATCACTTAACCGACTATCAAGTCTTCTCATCTCTGAGCCGACTAAAAAAATTATACCGACTAAGCTACCGTCACTCAATCCAACTCGAATTCATGAGTCCCGTCTGGCATTATCGATGTTGGGCACCTAACCGACTAAAGGCTGCTCACCTCTGATCGGCATCAATCCGATTAGGATTTATATGCCACTTATGGCCCACTATATCGAGCAATACGCGGCATGCAACAGACTTCGTATGCGACCTATGGCCGACTACGACAGTCGAGGTAGGTGTCACCCCTCAGTGGCCTTGTCTTACCGACTCTGACTACATAGATCTCTATCGACTAGCTGAACGTCGAACATGGTCATCATACAATTCTGACATGTCACATCAAG
This sequence comes from Elaeis guineensis, assembly GCF_000442705.2. Taxonomy (NCBI): domain Eukaryota; kingdom Viridiplantae; phylum Streptophyta; class Magnoliopsida; order Arecales; family Arecaceae; genus Elaeis; species Elaeis guineensis. The sequence continues at coordinate 177,814,527 of NC_025993.2, read as the reverse complement.
GTCATGCCACTCAAACGCCATACTCTGGTCGGCTAGCTACGCACCGTGATGGGATACTATGATTTTATTAAATATGCCCACAGGATCATTTATTATATCCCACACTCGGTAGCGTCCACCGTCATGAGCGCATCAAATAGAAGGCACGCTCGCCGTCAGAATTTAAAGATGCCCATGCGGCACCATGCGACACCGTACAATAAGATATGATCGATATAATCACTTATCCTCTCACTATTCATTTTGCTCCATCTATAAATAGAGGTAAGCGGAGATCCCTCCAGGTATGCATACATGCACTATTTTGCGATCTAGATACTCTGTCATTCTTCTTTCTCCGGCCATCTAACTGACTTGAACGTCGAAAGATCCTTATCGGAGCTACCTCCGATGGAATTTGTTTTACAGGTTCTTCTTCTCCAGTGTCCTACGGAGTCCAGCACCATCTCTCTCTCATCGGCCTTATCATTCTGAATCACGGCCTTGACTGTGTGTCTTTTTTCTGACGACAGTGCATTATCTTCGAACGCTTCTGTCGCCTAATAACAAATGCGGCTCTTGATCAGCTCTAGACCAACTACTGACTGTCCACCAGAGAAAATCCGCAACAGGAAGGAAACAATTGACTCCAAAAACTAATATATAAATGTCATATGAAGAGCATGGTGTGCGCAATAGTGTATATATATCTAGTTTAGAATTTTTATCAAACACACGTTTAATATTTTTGAATCGTACTATTTAACATTAGTTAAATTTGAAGTAAGCTTTTTCTTCAATTTTACCATAGACCTTTCATAATATACAATGAAAGAGTATAAAATATATATTGTGAGTTATTGAGGGCCCATCTGGATGTTGGAGTAACTTATCCGGAGATAGGGCATTATTTTCCTGGAGAATGTTAGGGAGAAGAGGAGAAAAAAAGATGATAAGGAGCATTGCATCCAGCAGTCCTCTGAAAAGTAGAATTCTACATACATATTTTGATTTGTACGCACCATAAAATTAACCAAACATGACAAAAAAATTAAGTATGAATATAAATATAACTTGTACTCTTTACTATACGTAAATTTAAGTTGCACTGTACAATTTTTAGATTTGGCTCGAGGGCCTAAACCTTACAATTATTAACTGCTATATTGAATTTGTTGAATATATCCGATTGAGCCCATTGAAATATGGCACACACTAACACACATCATAATTTATTTATTATTTTAATTTGATCTGAAGTTTGATTCAAGACAAACCTCAGATATGATAATAGATTATATTTTGTGCTCATTGCTATAAAGTTAAATTCTATATAATCATAGAGAAGATAACATCCATTCTAGTCTCTATAACTGATTCTAATATTATCTCTAATGGATGAAGCTGATTATAAAAGAATACAAAAATATGGATTTAGTCTTCCAAATCATCAAGAGCACTTGTGAGGTCCTCTGCATTAAAAATATTTAAAATTAAGTTTGGAAAATCAAGATGCTACTCATAGACGCCAAGGAGCGTATCTAGATCTTTTTCTTATGGTTGTACTCAAATTATTTTCAAAGATCAAGATGCCAATGACTTCATCTTTATGTAAATTTTGTCACCCCAGTCAAGTCTGATAGCATTGACTCCAATGTCATACATAACATGTGTGATACTGGCTCGTCATATCTTAAATTGCATCTAATATACAGCCTATTTAATGAATTAGACTCCACGGTAACTAATAAATGGCGTTACAATGCTAGGATTCTTTTATTTATTCTCAGACATTTATTCTGCCTCTGTGTCTGAAATATTATGAAGAGACTCTGATTACAAGTCCCACAATGTATATGGAGCTTGCGGAGATTTGACCGGATCTATCTTCAGATCCGCATATAAATAACATTACGGACTGTCGGTCAACCAGAGTTCCCAAATTGCCACCCAATCCTCGAGCAATCCAAGCCTTGAGCTTTGACCTTACCACAAAGTCTCCTTTGTACCGCGGTTATCGTTCAGGAGCATTAAAATAACTGCCCAGATGGAAACAATTTGAATGCAAGAAAATGTTTTCAATTTTCTCATCCGGCTAGTAGGAAAGACTCCTTTGAGACTTAGCTATTGGCTCTTGTGAGTGACCTCAATAACTAACCACTGAATAATATGGTTGACCCAGATTTGTTTAGCTTGATTGCCAAGTTGATTTGGTCTGCAATTTGATACGTCAACGCTTTGAGGACAATATCGATCCTTTAATGATCTTGGTTGGGCAATATCTTCTAGTCATTAGATTTCATTTTTGGTAGTTGGTAGGAGAGGCCTCTCATGATTTTGATTGTTACAAGCACAATTTGATAAAGGTGTTGATTTCAACCCAGTTTTGCAACTTAACCAATTCAAGTCATGCAAATTTTAGGTTATATGTGAATGCTAAGGATCTCAATTTTAAATAAATCATTTTAAGACTTGGAGGCTTAGATTATTTCAAGTCAATGCAATGTCTACCGAGGTTTGGTCGATTCCAGAAGAAGGAAAGCACATCAAAATTATTTAATCCTTACAGGGATGAATTATATTTGATTGCAAAGATCTACATTTATGAATTATTTTTGATTGCAGAAAGTTTCATCAAGTTAAGACAGGAATAGCTAAACATTGCTATGGATGTAAATTCCTTCACAAGTAATACTCATAGCATTTTTTTGAAGATAAACTGGAAAAGGCTCCTTTATAAAATCTTCACCAATGATCTCCATGAAAGTGTTTATGAACTGCATTAAATAAATTATATGCCTTACAAAATACTTTTGACTCCTTATTTAAGACTTAGCCATTTTCTAATTATTTGTAATTTAGCTTCTAAAATAATTATGTGCGAACATTTTATAGCTAAAGTAACCATAAGATTACATATTTATATATTTATGTCATGAAATTATAAAATGTTAAAATTTTGCTAAGTCATGTTGGGTCCAAATTAACCAAACCCACCCCACTTGCATGAATAATAGAGTTGGTAGATAAATTAAACTCCATTCTACATTGGTTAGTTTTGATTAGCTAGGGCTGATGTTAGCCATTCAATTTGCCTCCATTACATGAGCCAAATAAGGAGCTGAAATGTTCACATTATGTCAATAATCTAGTGATTAATTTATCTATATTAAAATAGAAATTTAACCATCTAGTTTCTCATGGCTATTAATCTGTATTAAAATAAAAAATATGAAGTCTTGAGCCCACCTTCATCGAGGCACAGTGATAAATCAAACTCTCTTGTCACAAATCCAATCTTTCATGAGCATATCATATCTGGAATGTGTTTATGTGGTTAAGACATTAATGTAAGGCATTTTTAACAGTATAATTCAATGTCAAAGCTACTCTATGTTTGAAGTTCAAGTTATAAAATGGGTGGCCTGTTGAAAGGGCCATTTGGGATGGAAAAGGGGGACTGAAGTGAGAGATGCCCGTGGAAAGGGCTATCTACTGACAAAAGTGCAACCGCCATGCAAAAAGATGTAACCTAATTGTCCTGCAGCGAAATATAATGCGTGAATATGGCTACCTGCATTAGAATAAAAGCCTAAAAGAAATCATATCCAACACCAGATTACAACGCCAGCTATAGTACACTATGGGAACAATCCAAGACGAGACGAAGAGGACGACAATCCAAGATAAGTCGTATGATGAATGAGGCCCGTAGAAATAAAAATTCTGATTGACATGGTGCCAATGTACAATTTTTCCTTATAGTGAGCTTCTATCAAAAATAATAGTTGCACAGTCCATGGTATTGTGGTATATTAAGGAATATTCTCAGACTTCTAATGCCCAGATATATTTTCATATATCAATTAGGGTTAGAAAGGGTTATATTAATAAACAATCTTTTCAAAATAAATAAATTAATTCAAATATCTCACTAAATGATAATTTTAGAGGCAAAAAGAGATGATTAAATTAAATAAAAAAATATTAATCTTTTTTCTTCTCATACATACCACGAATGTCTCAACTTTAACAGCTTTTCATGAAATTGATGTTGACTTCATCAGCTCATACGTTTAAGACAATTCTAAAAGCTACGTGGTCTTGCATGTTCAGGTTGGATGTTTCGTATGTAAAAAAATATCGTTTTTGATGTGTTTCATCCATCACCGTTCTATTTGCTCCTTTTTTTTACAGAAACTTTCATATCCGAATAATTTTAGAGAGAAATAAGAGATCCCTAAAACTAAAATTAATTTTATTTAATAATATTAATTATTTTTGATGAGATGCGGGATCATAGATAGCCATTCATTCCTGCTCTTAAGTGCATTTTATGTGCTCTACACAATTAATTTTGGATATATATATATATATTCTTAGTAGTAGTTGATGAGGTGTTAAAACCGTCCTTAGCCCTTACCGGTTGATTAAGTAGACATTCCCTCTTCTAGCGACTGTCCGCCCCACAGACAAGCTGCTGACTTTTCTCCCTGCTTTCTCTCTCCTCTCATTACAACTCTTTCCTCTTTGCTCTCCTTTTTAACCCAACCTCAACCCCCTCTCTCTCTCTCCCGTCCCCTCCCCCCTTCCCCCAACAAAAAAACCGTCTCTCTCTCTTCCCTACTCTCGTTTCCTTCTCTCTTACAATTTTTATCTCACCTTGTATCTTGGCCTACCCCTTTCCTCTCACTCCTTTCCTTTGCCCAAAAAAATCAGATTTTTTTTTTTTCCCGGTGATCTGATCCGCTGCGGGAATCCGAGCGGCTTGAGCGCGGTGGCGACGATGGTGAACGTGGCAGAGAGTAGCTGCCGTTAAAATTTGAGATTTTGGGAGCTTTTTCAATTTCTTTGTGGGCATTGGAGATGAGTTGTTTCTCATGTTTTGGATCGCCAGATAAGGAGGAGGAGGAGGAGGAGGAGAAGAATGAGGAGAAGGAAGGAGGTGGGGATGTTATGAGGGACACCTCAGGTGCTTCATCTTCTAATCATGTGACCAGAGCTAGCTCAGGTAGTGGTTCTTTTTGAATTTTTCCGTGGAAAGATTGGTTTTTTTAGTCATTTCGATCAACTCAGTTCGATATTTGTCTTGCTGATCATCTGCAGTAATCTTATTACTCGACAATTTGGATTTTTCCTGGGAAAGATTGATTTTTTTTTGATAAATTTTAATGAACGCTCTTCAGCATGACTCTTGCTTATCTTCAGTGTTTTTTCTAATCTTTTTTGTGATTTGGTTTGTGCTTTAGTCCCCATTTTCCCCTTAAATTGAGCTATGGTCTTTCAGTCCCCCGTTTCGTTTTGCTTTACGTTGTGGTTTGGATTGTTTTAATGTTTTTCTTATGACCCTTCTTTCAAATTTCTCTTTTCACTATTTTGAGTAAACAATTTATGGGCTGTTTGGGGATTACTGGGTGTCTGAGAGTTATTTCCAATGTAGACAAATGACTTTGTTCAAGGAGGAATGAAATGTATGATTCTACGTAAAATTACGCATTCGGTAGTTTTTTGCTTTTGCTGCATAGGAATGTGATGATATTGAAGTCATTGTTTGACGAAACATCTTCCGCATTGCTCCAAGATAACAAATTCCATTTCCCAAATCTTTTGTCTATTGAATGTTGATTTGCATTTTTACATAATGGATGTTGCCATGTCATATGATGGTTTTTATCAACATTACAAACTCCAAACAGGGTCACTGATATACTATCTTATTGTTTGTAGTCAGATACTTACTTCATTACCATATTCAATTGGATTTACTTAATAATATTGAATTGTTTTTCGGTGCAAGACAAATCAAAGATGCGGAATGGTTCAGACTCCAGGAACCCAACATTGGTGCCCAGAGATGCAACATCATCCCATATTGCAGCGCAAACATTCACTTTTCGTGAGCTTGCTGCTGCAACTCAGAACTTTAGACAAGATTGCCTTCTGGGGGAAGGGGGTTTTGGTCGTGTGTATAAAGGACGCTTAGAGAACACTGGACAGGTCAGCCGATATCACATTGCTTGATTTTATATATCAATTCATGAACCATGTTTCTCTAATGTATACTCTATAGCCTAATGAACATGTTGGGTAAAATTAAAATTATGATCCATTGCATGTGGTCCATCTTCGAATTCAGTTAAGACCTGTAAAAAGGAAAGAACAAGGGCACCATGCATGTTTCTACATGCGCAAATCACGTCTAGTTTGTTCTTATGTTTTGATCTGTTTTTTACTAAGCTGTTACTTGCTGGTTTTGACTCATGGAGCCAAAATATAAAAAAACTTATTTTGGCAGGTTGTTGCTGTAAAACAATTGGACAGGAATGGCCTTCAAGGGAACAGAGAATTTCTGGTGGAGGTACTCATGCTCAGCCTATTGCATCATCCAAATCTTGTCAACTTAATTGGTTACTGTGCCGATGGAGATCAACGCCTCCTTGTGTATGAGTTTATGCCTCTAGGATCATTGGAGGATCATTTGCATGGTCAGATTCTATACCTTCTTTAAGCTAGTGATTAAAAAGTTATTATTTATTTCTTTATTGCTGGTGGGGTTCATGGAACTGACATTTGATAGTCGTGTCTGCTGCCGGTGGTACGAAGAACATACTTGGGTTCTTAAAGTACCTCTAAGACAATACAGTGGATAAACTTCAATTTTTTATGCTTCATTGTGTTATCTGATGATCTGCTTATTATGAAGTTGGCACAATTTGTGGTGCCAGGAGTAATTGGGTTTCAGTATGAGAACATGAACATAGCCTGTCTTGGATATTAACCGTTGATGTTTGTGTAATATAATAAGAAGGTGCTTAGATCACCTAAATTCTGTTTTTAGAATTCTCTTGACAGAATGTCTTTAAGTCCATGTATCACTTTGGTGCTCTTAGCCATATCGAACAAAATACTTTTGCTTTTTTTACGTATTGGATTTTATGTTATATATGATGATTAGAGTATTTGGTTATCCTTTTATTATTCACAATTTAAGTATATAAATGGCATGTGATTCTTTCACAGATATTCCACCTGACAGAAAACCCCTTGACTGGAATACACGGATGAAGATTGCAGCTGGTGCTGCGAAAGGCTTGGAATACCTGCATGATGAGGCAAACCCTCCTGTTATATACAGAGATTTCAAATCATCAAACATCCTACTTGCTGAAGGATATTTTCCTAAGCTGTCTGATTTTGGGCTTGCAAAACTTGGCCCTGTTGGTGACAAGACTCATGTTTCAACACGGGTCATGGGGACATATGGCTATTGTGCTCCTGAATATGCTATGACAGGGCAGCTAACACTAAAATCTGATGTCTATAGTTTTGGTGTTGTCTTCCTTGAATTGATTACAGGGCGCAAAGCTATTGACAACACCCGGGCTGCTGGGGAGCATAATCTAGTGGCATGGGTAAGTAATTTTCCTTATCGCTCCCAATTTCTCATAGTTCACTTTTTGAGAATTTTTATTTATATTTTCTTTAATGTCTTGATCATGTACCCCATCATTCTGGTTGCCATGGGAAGTTTATTGTGAAGTTTCAATGTAACTACACTTTAGATATGTATGTTTCCATCTCAATATTGTTTAAGGATAATGATAAATATGACAGGAGGGAACTTGGAAACATCAACTTACTAAACCCCTAGTATTCCCTCAGTGAACCACATTTTGGATAGAATCATTTGCCTAGGTACCAGGCTATCCCATTGGGCAGAATTTTCTTTCAAAGAGGGGATACCAGTTGCAGGGATTTCCTTTTGGGCAGTCATAGCATTGTTAGCTTGAAATGATAATTTACTAGACTTTCTGATCAGAAGTTTAGAAACTATGAACTCAAAAGAAAAAAGAATCTGAAAGTCTGTGCACTATATCAAGAATCTGAAGATGTGTATATTTTGAATGTTAGAGAACTAATGCTTGAAGATATAAGCTTCATATTTCTTAATTCTTGAACTTGGAAATTGACAAGGAAATTTCAATTTGATATGCTGAGTTGGCAAAAATTTAATGTCAAATAGGTATTTGTTTGATCCTGTATGCAGGCTCGCCCATTATTCAGAGATCGAAGAAAGTTCCCCAAGATGGCAGATCCAAAGTTGCAAGGCCGCTATCCAATGAGAGGACTGTACCAGGCTCTAGCTGTTGCTGCGATGTGTCTGCAGGAGCAAGCAGCAACTCGGCCTCTTATTGGGGATGTTGTCACTGCACTTACATACCTAGCTTCACAAACTTATGATCCAAATGCAGCTAGTTCTCAGAGTAACAGAGCTGGTCCATCCACCCCAAGGGCGAGAGAGGATTGGAAGAACCCCAGTGTTGGGTTTGACAATCAACATGCTATCCAGTCACCACATAGGCATTCACCTGACTTTAGGCATAGAGACTTTTTCAGGGGGCCAAACATTGGAGATGGAGGCAGAGGAGATGTAGTTGGTCAGTCTGGAAGAAATTTGGATCCTGATGAATTGCAGATACAAGAGTCTCAAATGAACAGCGCAATCCATGTAGGAAAAGCTAGAGAAGCTCCAGGGACTTCAAACCGAGACCTTGATAGAGAGCGTGCAGTTGCAGAGGCAAAAGTATGGGGTGAAAATTGGAGAGAGAGAAAGAGAATGAAAGAACCCATCAGCTTTGATAGTACGAGTGAGTAGTTAAAAGGCATTTTTCGGATTTAATCCATTACATCATGCATTTGCCATGTTAGTCTCTAGCAGAAAAAGCTGTCACAGGTTCTTCAGAGTAGATGCATCATCCATTCCATCTTAGAGCCATTCTCAGTTCTGGGAATAAGGTTGTCAGTTGCTGTGAGTCTGTAATTACAATGAATTCTCAACCATAAGATCACACTCCTGCAGGTTTGGTTCCTGGGACGAGATGTGGAAAGAAGGCATCAATTGAAGGGAGGGTTGCATTTCAAATTGAGTAGATGTCTAGCATGTCACAGATAGGTTGGGTGCGAGTTGCTGCACTCTGTCAGAAAGGCTGTCTGAAGCCTAAAGAGAAAGGTGCCATAGTTTTGGTCTATAAAGTCTATGTCGGGTGTGTTTTTGCATGTCTCATAGCAGTTTTTGTATTTTATTGATCTTATATAAAGTATCATATGTTCCATGGCCATGATTTTGAATGCTTGTGGGGTTTGATCTCTTTTCGTTGAAAAACTTTGCTTCTTAATGCGAAGCATACTACTAGCTGGCATAAATCATCTGGAACAATAAAAGCATAGGGCTTTTTGTTGCTGGTCAAAGCAAGAGCTGTATTTGTGTGTTGCATTTTATTTTTGCGGAGCTCATGTTTGTGTATGATGAGTTTTTTCACTCATTGTACGATTTCCGATGCGCTTATATTGTTTTTGGTTCTATTAGATAGAATTTGCAATATAGTATGTTTTGCGGATGTTGTGCCATCTTCAAATCTATACCATTCATGCATGCGTCAATGCTGTTCGTGCCGTTCATGCCCTCAGCCGCACAAGCTGTATTTCTGAAGCTCACCTTACAAGGACTTGAAACTGCTTCCGGAGTTGTCAGGCACAATACTAAAGCATTGGAAAAAGAAAAATAGATTCACTGGCTAAATTGTATGGAGTGAAACTCTGGTTATCAATTTAGTTTCTTCCAAGTGGTGCTGAGAGCACAAGGCCTGGGCTGCGTTGTAGCCTAGGTTCTGTCGCAGATGGGGTAAGGTGACGTTAGGAGAGGATTGGTGCTAGGCCCTCCCATATCTCAGCAAAGAAAAAATGTCTTTTGATTGTCACTCGTTTTCCATATATTAATCAGTTTTTGATGAAAATATTCGATATAAGATTTTTATTGTTTTAAATTCTTAGGAACTTTGATGAGATTTTCCTGTTTTCCTGAATTCATAGGTTCTCCAATCATGTTGTTTCTGAATAGTGAACATGTAATATCAGTCCAGAACTGTAGATTCATCAAGTCACATTTGCTTATAAGCATATTGATCTTCTTGCATTTCCTGTACGATATCACGCAAGTGATTTGGATTTTAACCAAGTCGTGGTATCAACAGAGAGCAGAGAATTGATGTTTATGATGATGAGTATAAATTGCATGCTTGCAAGAAGCCCCATGCAAAGGAGAAAAATCTTAATAACTTCTCATGTGGGAAGGATGATGGTGAAATACTTACTTGGCCCAACCATCTTCTTCTTGATATTGGACGTCCACATGGCACAGACTTCCACATAAGGATACTCTCTAGTGAACTGAACGAAAAAAAGGAACAAAAAATCGTATGTCACATGAAGTTTGTGTTAGAAACTTTTGAGCACATACTACTTTTTAAGCCTCTTACCTTTCATCACCTAAAAGAAATAGGCATTTTTAAGATCTCAGACTACTTGCGATCAAATTGAGTTATTGAAAAGATTAATGGGTTTAAAGTCCCAGATAATCCAAATTTTAGAGCCAAGACAATACAGGGCAATATCTATCTCACACTGCATGTCTGCACAATGCGTGCAATCCAATAGCTGCGCCATTTTGATGATGGTAACTCACTCTGTCCATCAGTCATTTGAGTACTAACGGCCAGACTTCGCACTCAGGGAACAACAAAACTCTATCCTAGTAGATATGAGTATGTATATACCACATCTTCAGTTCATAAGTTCCTCTCAAATTTGAAATGGAATTAAAACAACTGATCATGGTTTTGCCATTCCTCTCGACAGAGCAGTCTAAGACTTAAAAATGTACAAATCAGCAAAAGAAATGAAGAAAACAAAGGCAATTTCACCATCTCTAGCACTCAATAACAGCAGTTGTAAAATAAAACATAAACAACATCATTCAATCAAGCAGCTTGGATCAGTGCTAAAACTCACTGCATGGTTTACAAAAGAATACAGTGAACAACCAATATAATCTGGAGTTCCCTTGGTTAAAAAGGTTAGCTTTGTATACACATCCTCGGCAACAGTGGAAGAACGAGGGAACCATTTACCCCGAATTCTGGCACATTTCTCCAGGACCTTAGCAAGCAGACAATCACCAAGTCTTTTAGACTCAGTTCACAAGTAAATGAATACCATACAGAGCTACCATGTGCTTCTGTTGATAAATTCTGCTTTAAAAATGATGGTGCGGTAGGATCCATTGACAAGATAATGCTGCCACCAAGATCCATGTGGTACTCTCCAATATTGTTGTCCATTAGTACTTTACAGGAGCCTGAACCATCAGACCCTAATTCAATGCCATAATAAATACTTGAGATGGTCCAATATGCTGTTCCCACACACAGACCTTTCCAGAAAATACAAGGGTGTAAGCAAGGGATTTCAGCAGCAATGCTAGTTATTCAGTAAGGATAATAAGTATATGCATGCATACCTGCTACAAGCTGGGTCTTCTCCAGATCCATCACAAATCTTCTAAACCAGATATGTCTTGTTTCCTTCTCGAATGCTATGCAGCCATACGTGAAATTCTTTCTAAGGTGAAGTGTACTGTATGGCAGATCACATGGAGAAGTTGTAAAAATTTCTTTGAAAAATAGAGGAGATGTCTAGAGGTGATTGTTGTGAAAAGAGCAGTAGCTGATCTTACACGCTAGAAACTTCTAATTAGGGTGGCATCCCCACTTCAGAGAATCATATCCACATTTCCTTCCATAGTGGTTCATTATTCAAAATTCTTGAGAAACACGCTCCCTATACCCACACTTGCTTTCAATTCTGGCAAATAATGATCGGCAACAATCTGGAAAAACAGTAAGGCTGCGTTCAACCAAAATTAGGCTCAAGTAAACCTCTTGGCGTCTGCCAAACCTGACCCAAACTGCTTGGTTTGGAGCATACTGAGCCGGAATGATTGGGAACCAGGTCAGTTTGGCTGCACCTGTCAATCTGGTTGAACCCCTTTAATAAATCCCTCCCTCCCTTGAACTCTCTTGATCACCTGTGCTCTCTCTTGATCTGCCCTCCTCAAACTTTTGATCTCTCTCCCTCTCTCTCGGTCTACCTATGGAGGCTTCTTCGCCCTTCGCTTGGGCTGCTGGTAAGATGCTGGTCATGGGGACCTCACCTCTATCCGCCAACAGGACACAGCACCCCCCACCACCACCGCCCCCCCCCCCCCCGCACGACTTCCTGCCTCTAACCAACGGACTCTGGCCTCTGATCGACGACCACCGGTCCTTGATCCGCCTTTCATTTCCTGGTAGGTCCTTCCTCCTCTTCTCTCTCTCTGCCTTCTTCTCTCTTTTTTGGCTCTCTTGCTCTCGTTGCCACATGATTGACACTAGTGGGCATATATGTGTCAATACAGCATGGTACCGTACCAATATGGTACCGATTGGAATGGGTGACAGTATTGATTTTGCGAACATTGGATCCTCTTCTGGGATGGGTTTGGCTAAAACTAATGTTGGCTTTGGACCTGAAAAGGTTGGTTTCAAGTTCTGGCTAAATGCAGCTCGACCCAAAGTTTTATAGCACGGCTCCCAATATAACCCAACAACAAAGGACCCTCATATCTGACCCATATATCTAGCCTAGGGCAATAAACCTATCCAAAGCATGATTGTTGCAGATTCCAGCTCATGATCAAAATCCTTAGACAATGTAACCTCCCTTAGTCCAACCAAATCTGACCCAAACCAGGTGGGTTTAAATTATGTTCTAATTGAGACTTTGAAGTCATCAGATCTGAGTTAGGTTCAAATATGTGAATTTGTGGTTGGCTTAGGCCTGTCAGTCTGACGTTGTTTGTTGGTTGAGTAAGGATCTGGAATGGCCCTTGCTCCTGCTTGACGTGACTGAGTTGCATCCCTAGCATAGGTGACAGGAATCAGCCCTATGCAACACCTTGGAATAAGGGTTAAGATGGAATTAGAGAAGATAACAACCCACTGAGGCTTAGTTCTGATGTTTCATCCAGATGCATGCAAAATCATGTTATGAAGCATTCAGACAAGAGGTGGACAGACTCACACACATGCACACAAAAAAGAAAAAAAAAGGTGATTAAACTTCTGAATACATTATAAGAACTGAGAATAGGTTTATCACAGATGTAACAATAAGGCACACTGGGATTCTTTCCAGTGCTATTTACAAAATAAATTTATAAATTCAATAATAAATTTATTAATTAATGCTTTGTATTACCTCAAATGGGAAGTAATGATAAGTCTTTTGAGGGAAGTAAGTGTCGTTTGGTGGGAGATGTGGCACTACATCGTTCGCACTTGTCACCTGGATAGTACATGGTACATCTTGGCAAGTAGGATACAAAAGCAGCATTGCCAACACAAGGTTGTCCAAAGGTCATGAGCTGAACTTTTTGCAGTCCATTGTTAACCTATAAAAGAAGTTGATGATGAAATTATTTTTTTATATCTAATTTAACTGCTAAGATAAAATGCAATTACAACGAAAGGTATGACATTTTATTGGAATCAAAATAACCGTGTAATTAGCAATCTCCACCCGCAAAACATGGAATGATAATCCAGAAGGTTCTAAAATATAGATTATAATAGATAGTGAGTAATCATATATAGACGAATAAGAGAAGTTGATGGTAGTTACAGTAAGATCAAGTGCACAAAAGGAAGCCAAAGCCCCTCCCATTGAATGCCTGGTAATGATGATGTTCATATTCCCATATAACTCCCTAGTCTTTTTAACTGCACTTCGATCAGAGGACGTCGAGTCGTGCTATGTAAGCAGAGTAAAACCCATGGTGCAGCTTTAATCATACAGCAAAACATGAAGATTAATAATCAGCATTCAGACAACTTTAAGTCAGTTCCATAAAACATAAAAACACTACAGACCATTGTACCTGGCATGCCTGGATATTTCAGATCAAGCTGCTTCCAGAACAAATCTTCAATCCAATTGCATATGATTTAGAAATCAATAGTCCATCATATGTTCAGTCCAAGAAAAGCAGTCCGGAAGACTAGAAGAAATAGATATTTGCAAATATTTTAATAAAAACAATAAACTGCTTAAATGGAGTTGATTCTTATTTGAATCTCGAAATTCTCTGACCCAATGATAGCTGGTGCTAGAGAGATACGATAGAGTAGCTGATTGAGAGTACTTCCAATTACCATCTACAGAATGTCAGAAACCAAATACAGCTCGATCAAATAGAAAACAATGTGAAATTTTGGAAATATAGAGAAAAGACCAAATGATTGTCAATGAATATGCGTTATTGGTCATGAAGATGACTAAACAAGTATATCTTTTGTCTAGCAGATGAGAAAACCATCATGAAAAAAATAGTGATATTCTACTTACTTGACACCAGCTGGTGGCTCACAATATGCATGTTATGGGGATCGGAATGATCAATGTACTCTACACAGAAGGCATTAAGTTATAGAATGTGTCACAAGACAATCTGAGATAGCAAGGATTTCAGTAAAAAGCAATGAAGTTCATCAGTAGATCTCCCAGCATATTGCATTCATCATTAGTCGGCATTCTTATGGGTGAAGTCAGTCTGGATATGTATAAAGTAAAACACAAACTACAGAATGAGGAAAACCTGAGCTGACATTGGTAACAATCATGAAAATGGGTTGGCAAAAGTTTGCAGTAACACAGCAGGCATCGACTAATAGGATAGATTGGTGAGACAAAATTCACAAAAAGCCAAGTTTAGACAAGACATAATGGTTATATTTATTATGGGCAACTAATGCTTGTACTGCTATATATCCATGTGTCCCTAGACAATTTATAGAGATATGAACAAAGCTTGAGCACAACTTCCAGAAGAAAAGAGCAGAACTATGCACATAAAAGTATTAAACTGCCCTTGAGTAGAGTCATGATTTTGAGATGTCAGTTCCATGGGTGGAGTCATACTCAAGCATTTGCATCAGAGTACTAGATAACCAACTCGAATTTGATTCATAGTTGTGTTCTTGGGTACCTCTAAATGCAATAATGATATAATTCAGATCATGAGCCACTCCAACAAATGCCTGCATTAATTGTTCCCTTATGGTAAACTATGTAACAGCTGGTATTCATCCAGTAGCTAAAGGGCATATCCGTGGGCAATTATAAAATAAAACTGCACCTGTAAGCAATTCTGCACATCAATGACCAGTTCTATCATCTCAAGACCCTGTTTTAATACAACTTAACCCAACATTAGAGACAGCATAAATCATCATGTTAGCAGGACACTGATGCGTAGTCGTTGATAGCACCAAAAATAACTCTACTCACTACGTAGGTAGGATGAGTCGAGATCGTATCCTCAGGGACCTTGGGCTAAGTTGAGATTGCAAGATAAAAGAAAGAAACGTTGTTTTTTATTTAGAAAATAAATTATCTTAAAATTAAGGTAATTAGAAAATAAAGAACTTGGGAGTTTTGAATCACTTTGCACTAGTAGAGTTGTATCTCTTTTTCTTTTTTTTCTTTATTAAATGGATGCGATTAATCTTAGGAAAAATACCTATCTTTCCTCGGCACGCTCCGTACCCGTAGATCACGGCGCGTCTCCGGAAAGTATTGGGTAAATAACTCTTCTTTCCTCGGCACGCCCCGTATCCGTAGATCACGGCGCGTCTCCGGAAAGTAAAAACTATTCCTAATATTAATCTAACAAGAAAGCATAAATAAAAACATATAAATGAGAGCAATTAAAGAACTCATGACAATTTAAATAAAAAACATAATCTTTATTGCATATAAAGAAATACAGGAAAGTTTAGAACAATAAACCATTTCTGTGTCGTTACAAAATTTCTTCTCCACTCCCGAGACTGCCAGCCTAGCTGCTCATGAAGTAGTCCCTTTCTATTCCTCTATGCAAGGCTCTAGAAGAATTTCTGGGCTCCCCTCTAATGGGAGTACAAAAGCCTTTTTATAGGTATTAGGAGGGAGGAGTTTTACATGATTTTCCGATGTGGGAATAAAAAAAAAAATACAAATTTTTTCACTTAAGGTATTTCCAAATAAAAATTTTTTCCTTTAATTTGCTGGCCACTGTATCTGCAGTGCGCGCCTGCTTGCGTCCGTCCCGCCCGCGTCCACGCTCACCCTCGCGCCCACGAGCTCACGCCGCGTCCATTCCTTACGCATTCCGCGTCCTGCCCACGTCCTGCCCGCGTCTGCATCCCGCGTCACCTTTCTTTTGTTTTGAATTCACGTGAAACCGCCCAGAGCCTTTGAATTCACGTGAAACCTTTTTTGTATATTCCAAAAAGAAACAAAAGTTCCTTCATAATGACATCTATATCCTTTTTGGATTCCTTGCATAGTATCTTCATTTTCTATAATACCGGATGCATCTTTCTTTTATTTTAATTTTATTTTAAGTCCAATTTTCTTCAAACTTGAGTCTTTTTGATCTATGAATCGGACTCTTTGTATCGACGATCACTTTTCCTGTAAAACATAGAAAGAAACATCAAATTCTTAATAAATAAGATAAATTAAATATAATTTTTTAATTTAAAATACTTAAATTAAGTGTTTATCACACCCCCCAACTTGAATTTTGCTCGTCTTCGAGTAAAATAGATATATCAGCATTGTGTACCGACTTGATTTTGAATAAAAAGTAGGTTAGGCATCCCAAAAGGTAGATGTTACTTGGTCAGACCATTAAAGAGATATTTCATTGGATTATCAATTTGATCCAATTAGTGGCTGAGTATTAATTAAAGAAATTTCAGAGCTTTTCTTTCACCAACTCTCCACTTTACTCTTTAAATCCTCTAACTTAATGAAAAAGAGGTTTATTATCTTCTTGCAATTTAGTCTCCTTAATATATATATATTTTATTATTATTATTATTATTATTTTTTTTTAACATTGCCTACCTTTTTACGCGAACCACAACGCTTACTTAGGCGAAAGGGCCCGGTTACTCAGTAGGAGACCAATGTTGTTTTTTCTTTCTCTCTTTTTATATATATATATATATATATTTTAAGAAGAATTTTTTGCATACCTCGATCTTTCCACCCAATTTCTCATGAAGCAGATTTTTTATTGAGATCAGTAAGAAGAAGGTTGTAGAATTACTCCTAAAATTTGATCTAGTTTAAACCCTACCATTCATTGGATTTTCTTAATAATTTATTCCTCAGTATCTCTAAAATTATCTTGACCGTTAATCATTCATTTATTAGGATGCCTAATTGACTCTTAATCAAAATTTGAATACACAAAACTAATTATTTCTGACCATACTCGAGGATTTGATTAATTTTCCCCCCCCCAACTTAATCTACATTGTCCTCAATGGAGTAGAAAAGCAAAGAAAATAAAAGGAGAGAGTGCACCTGGGATAATTTTGCTTCGGAAGTTGAAGATAGCTTCATTGATTAATAGGCTCTTGTTCTAAATTCCTGCAGCTGCGATAAAGTAAAAAAATATGAAATCGTTGGGTTACCTCCCAACAAGCGCTAAGTTTTACGTCTTCAGCCAGACTGAATTGAGTATTATGGCAGTTTTGGATCCACTAAATCAATAGATTCAATTAATTCTCCATCACTAATTCCATCTATGTAAGGTTTCAATCGCTAACCATTCACTTTAAAAGTGTTCCCCTGTTTAGGATTTTTGAGTTCTATAGCTCCATGAGGAAATACCTGAGTTACAATGAAAGGTCCGTCCCAACGTGAGCGAAGTTTTTCAGGAAACAGACGCAATCTAGAATTGAAGAGCCAAACTTTTTGATTGGGCTCGAACGTTTTTCGTGCAATAAATTTATCATGGTATGCTTTAGTTCGAGCCTTATAAATTTTGACACTCTCGTACGCTTCATTGCGTAGCTCTTCAAGTTCATTTAATTGGAGTCTCCTATTGGAACCTGTATTTTTCATATCAAAGTTAAATTGCCGTATGGCCCAAAATGCACGATGTTCCAATTCCACCGGCAAATGACAAGCTTTTCCGAATACAAGTCGATAGGGAGACATTCCTATGGGTGTTTTAAAAGCAGTACGGTAAGCCCATAATGCATCGTCTAAGCGAAGAGACCAATCCTTTCTATCGGGCCTAACCGTCTTTTCTAGGATATGTTTAATCTCCCTATTTGACACCTCTACCTGACCATTAGTTTGGGGGTGATATGGTGTGGCCACTTTGTGTGAAATATTATATTTTTTCATAAGTGCTTCAAAGTGTTTATTCATAAAATGAGTCCCCCCATCACTAATGATCACCCTTGGGAAGCTAAATCGACTAATGATGTTTCGTTGGATAAAACTAATTACAATTTTATTATCATTAGTCCGCGTAGCTATTGCCTCCACCCATTTTGATACGTAATCAACTGCCACCAAAATATATTCAAATCCAAGTGAGGCTGGAAAAGGTCCCATGAAATCAATTCCCCAAACATCGAAGATTTCTATTACTAAAATGGGGGTCAGCGGCATCATATCCTTCTTGGATAAATTTCCTGTTTGCTGACATCGCAGACAACTTCGGCCAAATTCATGTGCATCCTTGAAAAGCGTTGGCCAATAAAACCCACTTTGCAGTACTTTTGCTGCAGTTTTTCTTCCACTAAAATGTCCCCCACATGCCGAAGAATGGTAAAAAGTGAGAATGCTTTGGAATTCACTCTCGGGGACACAACGGCGAATAACTTGGTCAGGACAGTATTTGAATAGTTCAGGTTCTTCCCAGAAATAATGTTTAATTTGCGAGAAAAATCGATCCTTTTCTTGTTTTGTCCAGTGAGAAGGTACTTGTCCTGTTGACAAGTAATTGACAATATGGGCAAACCATGGAGGACGGCTAGAGGAGATTGCGAAAAGTTGTTCGTCAGAAAATTTTTCTTTGACCTCATCTATTCCTATCGTGTGTTCAACTAAGATCCTGGAGATGTGATCAGCTACCACATTCTCAGAACCCTTCTTAACTCGGATTTCCAGATCAAATTCTTGTAAAAGAAGGATCCATCTGATCAAATGCGGTTTAGTATCTTTCTTTGAGAGGAGATGTTTCAGAGCCGCATGATCAGAGTAAACTAGAACCTTAGACCCTAACAGATATGAGCGAAATTTTTCAAGGGCAAACACTACTGCTAGTAGCTCTTTTTCTGTTGTGGTGTAGTTTAATTGGGCATCGGAAAGAATCTTGCTAGCATAATAGATCACATGTGGCTCCTTATTGATTTTTTGGCCTAAGACGGCACCTATTGCAAAGTCAGAGGCATCACACATAATCTCAAATGGAATGGACCAGTCAGGGGATTTTATTATGGATGCTGTTGTCAAGGCTGTTCGTAATGTGTTGAACGCTTTCAAACAGTCTTCATCAAAGACAAAAGGTGTATCCTTGGCCAACAGATTGCACAAGGGTCTTGAAATCTTGCTAAAGTCTTTGATGAAGCGTCTATAAAATCCGGCATGACCTAAGAAAGATCGTATTTGTCGGACCGAAGTAGGGGGTGGTAGTTTTGAAATGACCTCAACTTTGGCTTTATCTACCTCGATCCCTTTTTCAGAAATAATATGTCCTAATACAATTCCTTTCCGCACCATGAAATGGCTCTTTTCCCAACTTAGGACAAGATTTGTCTCCATACACCGTTTAAGAACTTTGGAAAGATTATGGAGACAATCCTCAAAGGTGGTTCCAAACACAGAAAAATCATCCATAAAAACTTCAAGACATTTGTCCACCATATCCGAAAAAATGGCCAGTATGCACCGTTGAAATGTAGCGGGTGCATTGCAAAGCCCGAATGGCATACGCCGAAAAGCGAAAGTGCCATAGGGGCAGGTGAAGGTAGTCTTTTCTTGATCATCCGGAAATACAGGTACTTGATTGTACCCTAAATAACCATCAAGAAAACAGTAGAAACTTTGTCCTGCTAACCGTTCTAGGATTTGATCGATGAAGGGCAATGGAAAATGATCCTTCCTAGTAACGGCATTCAGTTTTCTATAATCTATGCATACTCGCCATCCAGATGATATGCGAGTTGGAAGTAGTTCACCTTCTTCGTTCTCCACCACAGTAATACCAGATTTCTTAGGTACTACTTGAGTGGGACTGACCCATTTACTATCGGATATGGGGTAGATGATTCCAGCATCTAACCACTTTACCATCTCTTTCTTTACTACTTCACGCATGTTTGGGTTCAATCTCCTCTGCATATCTCGATGGGGTTTGGCATGTTCCTCAAAATGAATATGGTGCATACAAATGGAGGGGTCAATTCCTTTTAAATCGGCAATGGACCAACCGATAGCCTCTTTGTGTTCCTTCAGAATACCAACCAATTGTGCTTCCTGATTAGGGGTCAAGTCTGATGCAATGATTGCCGGGAGGGTGTCATTGAGTCCTAGAAATACATACTTAAGCGTAGCAGGAAGAGGTTTCAATTCTAACGTAGGTGGTGATTCTAAAGATGGGACTATTGGTGTACTGGCTAATGTGAGCAATGGCTCATACTTGATTGTCCATGGAGGAGTGGTTTTATCATGTGGTGTATCTAACAAGATGTTAACTTCTTTCATATATTCCTCAAAGTCACACATTCCAAAGTAGCCAAGCAAGTATCTAATGGGTCTGGTGCTAGAATTATGGATGTTGCATCTTCTATAATATCTTCTAGTGTATCTACTTCGAAGCAACTATCCATTGATGGTCCTTGGGAAGCACCAAACACATTCAGTCTTAGTTTCTTATTCCCAAACGATACGTCCATGACTCCTGTCCTACAATTAATGCATGCATTTGCCGTAGCTAGGAAGGGTCGTCCTAAGATAATGGGAATTTGTCTGGGGTTGCCACTTAATTCCATATCGAGAACTAGAAAATCAACTGGAAAGTAAAACTCATCTACCTTGACCAAGACATCCTCAAGCATTCCTCGTGGTTCCTTAATTGATCTGTCGGCTAACTGCAGTGTGATTGATGTGGGTTTCAGTTCTCCAAATCCAAAAAGTTCATACACCGAACTAGATAAAAGATTCACACTTGCCCCTAAATCCAAAAGAGCTTTTTCAATGTGATAATCTCCTATAACACAGGAAATGATGGGGGCTTCTGGGTCCTTAAGCTTTGGAGGAGTGGCATGCTGGAAGACAGAACTAGCATGTTCAGTGAAACGTACTTTCTTTGGGATTTGTGATCTAGATTTACGTTTTTGGGTTTAACATGGGTTTATCTCTAATAGAGGCAGACATATGATGTAATGAATTTTTACTTAAAATTTCAAACAGTTGCCATGCCTCATCCTCACTTTTCAGCATAAATGTCCCACCGCATGATGCATCGACCATTTGTCGATGTCTTTCAGAGAGCCCATCATAAAAACATTGGATTAACTGCCACTTGGGTACAGCATGGTGGGGATATTTTCTAATAAGGTCCTTTAATCTTTCCCATGTTTCATGAAACATTTCTCCATCTAATTGGAAAAAACTAGTTATGGCTTTCCTTATTTGATTCGTTTTTCCTATGAAAAAATATTTCTTGAGAAACTCTCCTTGCAGCTGGTCCCAGGTTGATATAGTCATGGAATCCAAAGTATGTAGCCAGTATTTGGCTTTGTCCTTAAGTGAAAAAGAGAATAATTTTAACCTAAGAGCATCATCGGAGAAGTTGTGAATTTTGACAGTTGAGCATATCTCAAGAAATTCTTCCAGATGTTTATAAGGGTCCTCATTACTAAGTCCATAAAATGAAGGTAACATTTGGATTATACTGGACTTAATTTCATATTGAGTGGCCTCCACAGGGGGCACTTGAATACAAGGAGAGTAGGTATATGTGGAAGGAGTAAAGTACTCCTTCAATTGCTTGGGTGGATCATTCTCCTGATTTCGGTCCATGTTTTTACGTCTGTTGGCTCTAAAGGTTCTTTCTATTTCTGGATCAAAAGGTTGGATTTCTGGTCGTAACGATCTACGGCCAAGCATACACCTTACAATTATACCGTAGAGCACACACAAAATTTTTTTTATATATATATATATATATATAAATTTTAAGGAGAATTTTTTGCATACCTCGATCTTTCCACCCAATTTCTCATGAAGCAGATTTTTTATTGAGATCAGTAAGAAGAAGGTTGTAGAATCACTCCTAAAATTTGATCTAGTTTAAACCCTACCATTCATTGGGTTTTCTTAATAATTTATTCCTCAGTATCTCTAAAATTATCTTGACCGTTAATCATTCATTTATTAGGATGCCTAATTGACTCTTAATCAAAATTTGAATACACAAAACTAATTATTTCTGACCATACTCGAGGATTTGATTAATTCCCCCCCCCCAACTTAATCTACATTGTCCTCAATGGAGTAGAAAAGCAAAGAAAATAAAAGGAGAGAGTGCACCTGGGATAATTTTGCTTCGGAAGTTGAAGATAGCTTCATTGATTAATAGGCTCTTGTTCTAAATTCCTGCAGCTACGATAAAGTAAAAAAATATGAAATCGTTGGGTTGCCTCCCAACAAGCGCTAAGTTTTACGTCTTCAGCCAGACTGAATTGAGTATTATAGCAGTTTTGGATCCACTAAATCAACAGATTCAATTAATTCTCCATCACTAATTCCATCTATGTAAGGTTTCAATCGCTGACCGTTCACTTTAAAAGTGTTCCCCTGTTTAGGATTTTTGAGTTCTATAGCTCCATGAGGAAATACCTGAGTTACAATGAAAGGTCCGTCCCAACGTGAGCGAAGTTTTCCAGGAAATAGACGCAACCTAGAATTGAAGAGCCAAACTTTTTGATTGGGCTCGAACATTTTTCGTGCAATAAATTTATCATGATATGCTTTAGTTCGAGCCTTATAAATTTTGACACTCTCATATGCTTCATTGCGTAGCTCTTCAAGTTCATTTAATTGGAGTCTCCTATTGGAACCTGCATTTTTCATATCAAAGTTAAATTGCCGTATGGCCCAAAATGCACGATGTTGCAATTCCACCGGCAAATGACAAGCTTTTCCGAATACAAGTCGATAGGGAGACATTCCTATGGGTGTTTTAAAAGCAGTACGGTAAGCCCATAATGCATTGTCTAAGCGAAGAGACCAATCCTTTCTATCGGGCCTAACCGTCTTTTCTAGGATATGTTTAATCTCCCTATTTGACACCTCTACCTGATCTCAATAAAAAATCTGCTTCATGAGAAATTGGGTGGAAAGATCGAGGTATGCAAAAAATTCTCCTTAAAATTTATATATATATATATATATATAAAAGAGAGAGAAAGAAAAAACAACATTGGTCTCCTACAGAGTAACCGGGCCCTTTCGCCTAAGTAAGCGTTGTGGTTCGCGTAAAAAGGTAGGCAATATAAAAAAAAAAATAATAATAATAATAATAATAATAATAATAATAAAATATATATATATTAAGGGGACTAAATTGCAAGAAGATAATAAACCTCTTTTCCATTAAGTTAGAGGATTTAAAGAGTAAAGTGGAGAGTTGGTGAAAGAAAAGCTCTGAAATTTCTTTAGTTAATACTCAGCCACTAATTGGGTCAAATTGATAATCCAATGAAATATCTCTTTAATGGTCTGACCAAGTAACATCTACCTTTTGGGATGCCTAACCTACTTTTTATTCAAAATCAAATCGGTACACAATGCTGATATATCTATTTTACTCGAGGACGAGCAAAATTCAAGTTGGAGGGTGTGATAAACACTTAATTTAAGTATTTTAAATTAAAAAATTATATTTAATTTATCTTATTTATTAAGAATTTGATGTTTCTTTCTATGTTTTACAGGAAAGGTGATCGCCGATACAAAGAGTCCGATTCATAGATCAAAAAGACTCAAGTTTGAAAAAAATTGGACTTAAAATAAAATTAAAATAAAAGAAAGACGCATCCGGTATTATAGAAAATGAAGATACTATGCAAGGAATCTAAAAAGGATATAGATGTCATTATGAAGGAACTTTTGTTTCTTTTTGAAATATACAAAAAAGGTTTCACGTGAATTCAAAGGCTCTGGGCGGTTTCACGTGAATTCAAAACAAAAGAAAAGCAGATCGGGCAGGACGCGGAACGCGTGAGGAATGGACGCGGCGTGAGCTCGTGGACGCGAGGGTGAGCGTAGACGCGGGCGGGACGGACGCAAGCAGGCGTGCACCGCAGATACAGTGGCCAGCAAATTAAAAAAAAAAATTTATTTGGAAATACCTTAAGTGAAAAAATTTGTATTTTTTTTTTTAGTCCCACATCGGAAAATCATGTAAAACTCCTCCCTCCTAATACCTATAAAAAGGCTTTTGTACTCCCATTAGAGGGGAGCCCAGAAATTCTTCTAGAGCCTTGCATAAAGGGATAGAAAGGGACTACTTCATGAGCAGCTAGGCTAGCAGTCTCGGGAGTGGAGAAGAAATTTTGTAACGACACAGAAATGGTTTATTGTTCTAAACTTTCCTGTATTTCTTTATATGCAATAAAGATTATGTTTTTTATTTAAATTGCCATGAGTTCTTTAATTGCTCTCATTTATATGTTTTTATTTATGCTTTCTTGTTAGATTAATATTAGGAATAGCTTTTACTTTCCGGAGACGCGCCGTGATCTACGGATACGGGGCGTGCCGAGGAAAGAAGAGTTATTTACCCAATACTTTCCGGAGACGCGCCGTGATCTACGGGTACGGAGCGTGCCGAGGAAAGATAGGTATTTTTTCTAAGATTAATCGCATCCATTTAATAAAAAAAAAAGAAAAAGAGATACAACTCTGCTAGTGCAAAGTGATTCAAAACTCCCAAGTTCTTTATTTTCTAATTACCTTAATTTTAAGATAATTTATTTTCTAAATCAAAAACAACGTTTCTTTCTTTTATCTTGCAATCTCAACTTAGCCCAAGGTCCCTGAGGATACGATCTCGACTCATCCTACCTACATAGTGAGTAGAGTTATTTTTGGTGCTATCAACGACTACGCATCAAATTTTTCGCAATCTCCTCTAGCCGTCCTCCATGGTTTGCCCATATTGTCAATTACTTCTCAACAGGACAAGTACCTTCTCACTGGACAAAACAAGAAAATGATCGATTTTTCTCGCAAATTAAACATTATTTCTGGGAAGAATCTGAACTATTCAAATATTGTCCTGACCAAGTTATTCGTCGTTGTGTCCCTGAGAGTGAATTCCAAAGCATTCTCACTTTTTGCCATTCTTCGGCATGTGGGGGACATTTTAGTGGAAGAAAAACTGCAGCAAAAGTACTGCAAAGTGGGTTTTATTGGCCAACGCTTTTCAAGGATGCACATGAATTTGGCCGAAGTTGTCTGCGATGTCAGCAAACAGGAAATTTATCCAAGAAGGATATGATACCGCTGACCCCCATTTTAGTAGTAGAAATCTTCGATGTTTGGGGAATTGATTTCATGGGACCTTTTCCAGCCTCATTTGGATTTGAATATATTCTGGTGGCAGTTGATTACGTATCAAAATGGGTGGAGGCAATAGCTACGCGGACTAATGATAATAAAATTGTAATTAGTTTTATCCAACGAAACATCATTAGTCGATTTGGCTTCCTAAGGGTGATCATTAGTGATGGGGGGACTCATTTTATAAATAAACACTTTGAAGCACTTATGAAAAAATATAATATTTCACACAAAGTGGCCACACCATATCACCCCCAAACTAATGGTCAGATAGAGGTGTCAAATAGGGAGATTAAACATATCCTAGAAAAGACGGTTAGGCCCGATAGAAAGGATTGGTCTCTTCGCTTAGACGATGCATTATGGGCTTACCGTACTGCTTTTAAAACACCCATAGGAATGTCTCCCTATCGACTTATATTCGGAAAATCTTGTCATTTGCCGGTGGAATTGGAACATCGTGCATTTTGGGCCATACGGCAATTTAACTTTGATATGAAAAATGCAGGTTCCAATAGGAGACCAATTAAAGGAACTTGAAGAGCTACGCAATGAAGCGTATGAGAGTGTCAAAATTTATAAGGCTCGAACTAAAGCATACCATGATAAATTTATTGCACGAAAAATGTTCGAGCCCAATCAAAAAGTTTGGCTCTTCAATTCTAGATTGCGTCTGTTTCCTGAAAAACTTTGCTCACGTTGGGACGGACCTTTCATTGTAACTCAGGTATTTCCTCATGGAGCTATAGAACTCAAAAATCCTAAACAGGGGAACACTTTTAAAGTGAATGGTCAGCGATTGAAACCTTACATAGATGGAATTAGTGATGGAGAATTAATTGAATCTATTGATTTAGTGGATCCAAAACTACCATAATACTCAATTCAGTCTGGCTGAAGACGTAAAACTTAGCGCTTGTTGGGAGGCAACCCAACGATTTCATATTTTTTGCTTTACCGCAGCTGCAGGAATTTGGAACAAGAGCCTATTAATCAATGAAGCTATCTTCAACTTCCGAAGCAAAATTATCCCAGGTGCACTCTCTCCTTCTATTTTCTTTGCTTTTCTACTCCATTGAGGACAATGTAGATTAAGTTGGGGGGGGAAATTAATCAAATCCTCGAGTATGGTCAGAAATAATTAGTTTTGTGTATTCAAATTTTGATTAAGAGTCAATTAGGCATCCTAATAAATGAATGATTAACGGTCAAGATAATTTTAGAGATACTGAGGAATAAATTATTAAGAAAACCCAATGAATGGTAGGGTTTAAACTAGATCAAATTTTAGGAGTGATTCTACAACCTTCTTCTTACTGATCTCAATAAAAAAATCTGCTTCATGAGAAATTGGGTGGAAAGATCGAGGTATGCAAAAATTCTCCTTAAAATATATATATATATAAAAAAAAAAGAGAGAAAAAGAAAAACAATATTGGTTTCCTACTGAGTAACCGGGCCCTTTCGCCTAAGTAAGCGTTGTGGTTCGCGTAAAAAGGTAGGCAGTGTTAAAAAAAAAAAAAATAATAATAATAATAATAATCATAATAATAATAAAAAATATATATATATATATATATTAAGGGGACTAAATTGCAAGAAGATAATAAACCTTTTTTCCATTAAGTTAGAGGATATAAAGAGTAAAGTGGAGAGTTGGTGAAAGAAAAGCTCTAAAATTTCTTTAGTTAATACTCAGCCACTAATTGGGTCAAATTGATAATCCAATGAAATATCTCTTTAATGGTCTGACCAAGTATCATCTACCTTTTGGGATGCCTAACCTAATTTTTTATTCAAAACCGAGTCGGTACACAATGCTGATATATCTATTTTACTCGAGGACGAGAAAAATTCAAGTTGGGGGTGTGATAAACACTTAATTTAAGTCATTTAAAGCAGAAAATCTTATTTAATTTATTTTATTTATTAAAAATTTGATGCTTCTTTTTATGTTTTACAGGAAAGATGATCGCCGATACAAAGAGTCCGATTCATAGATTAAAAATACTCAAGTTTGAAAAAATTTGGACTTAAAATAAAATTAAAATAAAAGAAAGACGCATCCGGTATTATAGAAAATGAAGATACTATGCAAGGAATCCAAAA
This sequence comes from Elaeis guineensis, assembly GCF_000442705.2. Classification (NCBI taxonomy): domain Eukaryota; kingdom Viridiplantae; phylum Streptophyta; class Magnoliopsida; order Arecales; family Arecaceae; genus Elaeis; species Elaeis guineensis. The sequence goes on along the minus strand of NC_025993.2, from coordinate 177,787,083 downwards.
GGATATAGATGTCATTGTGAAGAAACTTTTGTTTCTTTTTGGAATAGATAAAGAATGTTTCACGTGAATAATGCTCTGGGCGCATGAATTCAAAACAAAAGATCTGGGCGCGCGTTACGTGAATTCAAAAGAAGAAATATGTGAATTCAAAAGAAGAAAGGACGAACATGGACGCGGCACGGATGCGGGCAGGACGCGGAACGCGTGAGGAATGGACGCGGCGTGAGCTCGTGGGTGCGCGGGTGAGCGTGGATGCGGGCGGGACGGACGCAAGCAGGCGCGCACCGAAGACACAGTGGCGAGCAAATTAAAGGAAAAAATTTTTATTTGGAAATACCTCAAGTGGAAAAATTTGTATTTTTTTTAGTCCCACATCGGAAAACCATGTAAAACTCCTCCCTCCTAATTCCTATAAAAAGGCTTTTGTACTCCCATTAGAAGGGGAGCCCAGAAATTCTTCTAGAGCCTTGCATAGAGGAATAGAAAGGGACTACTTCATCAGCAGCTAGGCTGGCAGTCTCGGGAGTGGAGAAGAAATTTTGTAACGACACAGAAATGGTTTATTGTTTTAAACTTTCCTGTATTTCTTTATATGCAATAAAGATTATATTTTTTATTTAAATTGTCATGAGTTCTTTAATTGCTCTCATTTATATGTTTTTATTTATGCTTTCTTGTTAGATTAATATTAGGAATAGCTTTTACTTTCCGGAGACGCGCCGTGATCTACGGATACGGGGCGTGCCGAGGAAAGAAGAGTTATTTACCCAATACTTTCCGGAGACGCGCCGTGATCTACGGGTACGGAGCGTGCCGAGGAAAGATAGGTATTTTTCCTAAGATTAATCGCATCCATTTAATTAAAAAAAAAAAAGAAAAAGAGATACAACTCTGCTAGTGCAAAGTGATTCAAAACTCCCAAGTTCTTTATTTTCTAATTATCTTAATTTTAAGATAATTTATTTTCTAAATCAAAAACAACGTTTCTTTCTTTTATCTTGCAATCTCAACTTAGCCCAAGGTCCCTGAGGATACGATCTCGACTCATCCTATCTACGTAGTGAGTAGAGTTATTTTTGGTGCTATCAACGACTACGCATCAAATTTTGAACTCCAACTGGAGCAAGAGCTCCCTCCTTTACCCTACTGTCTATCCTTTGCCAACTCAACTTAAAAGCAGCAGCAAGACCAAAGACCATGACTCTTTCTTACGAATTTCCGAATCCTCTACTTTCCTTGTTCGTTCACCTGCCCGGTTCCCAATGGGATAGCGCGGACTCATCCTGCATGCTTGTGATCTAGTCCTATCCTTTTGGCCCGATATAGCAGTAAAAGCAAGACGTGTAGGCGTGATAAAAAAGAGAATGGATAGGCTCTCCCTGGAGACAGGGTAAAGGAGGGAGCTCTTGCTCCAGTTGGAGTTCAAAATTTGATGCGTAGTCGTTGATAGCACCAAAAATAACTCTACTCACTACGTAGGTAGGATGAGTCGAGATCGTATCCTCAGGGACCTTGGGCTAAGTTGAGATTGCAAGATAAAAGAAAGAAACGTTGTTTTTGATTTAGAAAATAAATTATCTTAAAATTAAGGTAATTAGAAAATAAAGAACTTGGGAGTTTTGAATCACTTTGCACTAGCAGAGTTGTATCTCTTTTTTTTTTTTTTTTTTAATTAAATGGATGCGATTAATCTTAGGAAAAATACCTATCTTTCCTCGGCACGCTCCGTACCCGTAGATCACGGCGCGTCTCCGGAAAGTATTGGGTAAATAACTCTTCTTTCCTCGGCACGCCCCGTATCCGTAGATCACGGCGCGTCTCCGGAAAGTAAAAGCTATTCCTAATATTAATCTAACAAGAAAGCATAAATAAAAACATATAAATGAGAGCAATTAAAGAACTCATGACAATTTAAATAAAAAACATAATCTTTATTGCATATAAAAAAATACAGGAAAGTTTAGAACAATAAACCATTTCTGTGTCGTTACAAAATTTCTTCTCCACTCCCGAGACTGCCAGCCTAGCTGCTCATGAAGTAGTCCATTTCTATTCCTCTATGCAAGGCTCTAGAAGAATTTCTGGGCTCCCCTTCTAATGGGAGTACAAAAGCCTTTTTATAGGTATTAGGAGGGAGGAGTTTTACATGGTTTTTCGATGTGGGACTAAAAAAAATATAAATTTTTCCACTTGAGGTATTTCCAAAGAAAAATTTTTTCCTTTAATTTGCTCGCCACTGTGTCTTCGGTGCGCGCCTGCTTGCGTCCGTCCCGCCCGCATCCATGCTCACCCGCGCGCCCACGAGCTCACGCCGCGTCCATTCCTCACGCGTTCCGCGTCCTGCCCACGTCCGCGCCGCATCCATGTTCGTCCTTTCTTCTTTTGAATTCACATATTTCTTCTTTTGAATTCACGTAACGGGCGCCCAGATCTTTTGTTTTGAATTCATGCGCCCAGAGCATTATTCATGTGAAACATTCTTTATCTATTCCAAAAAAAAACAAAAGTTTCTTCACAATGACATCTATATCCTTTTGGATTTCTTGCATAGTATCTTCATTTTCTATAATACCGGATGCGTCTTTCTTTTATTTTAATTTTATTTTAAGTCCAAATTTTTTCAAACTTGAGTCTTTTTAATCTATGAATCGGACTCTTTGTATCGGCGATCATCTTTCCTGTAAAACATAAAAAGAAGCATCAAATTCTTAATAAATAAAATAAATTAAATAAGATTTTTTGCTTTAAATGACTTAAATTAAGTGTTTATCACACCCCCCAACTTGAATTTTTCTCGTCCTCGAGTAAAATAGATATATCAGCATTGTGTACCGACTCGATTTTGAATCAAAAATTAGGTTAGACATCCCAAAAGGTAGATGATACTTGATCAGACCATTAAAGAGATATTTTATTGGATTATCAATTTGACCCCATTAGTGGCTGAGTATTAACTAAAGAAATTTTAGAGCTTTTCTTTCACCAACTCTCCACTTTACTCTTTAAATCCTCTAACTTAATGGAAAAGAGGTTTATTATCTTCTTGCAATTTAGTCCCCTTAATATATATATATATATATATTTTATTATTATTATGATTATTATTATTATTATTTTTTTTTTTTTAACACTGCCTACCTTTTTACGCGAACCACAACGCTTACTTAGACGAAAGGGCCCGGTTACTCAGTAGGAAACCAATGTTGTTTTTCTTTTTCTCTCTTTTTTTTTTATATATATATAAATTTTAAGGAGAATTTTTGCATACCTCGATCTTTCCACCCAATTTCTCATGAAGCAGATTTTTTTATTGAGATCAGTAAGAAGAAGGTTGTAGAATCACTCCTAAAATTTGATCTAGTTTAAACCCTACCATTCATTGGGTTTTCTTAATAATTTATTCCTCAGTATCTCTAAAATTATCTTGACCGTTAATCATTCATTTATTAGGATGCTTAATTGACTCTTAATCAAAATTTGAATACACAAAACTAATTATTTCTGACCATACTCGAGGATTTGATTAATTTCCCCCCCCACTTAATCTACATTGTCCTCAATGGAGTAGAAAAGCAAAGAAAATAAAAGGAGAGAGTGCACCTGGGATAATTTTACTTCGGAAGTTGAAGATAGCTTCATTGATTAATAGGCTCTTGTTCTAAATTCCTGCAGCTGCGGTAAAGTAAAAAATATGAAATCGTTGGGTTGCCTCCCAACAAGCGCTAAGTTTTACGTCTTCAGCCAGACTGAATTGAGTATTATGGCAGTTTTGGATCCACTAAATCAATAGATTCAATTAATTCTCCATCATTCCATCTATGTAAGGTTTCAATCGCTGACCATTCACTTTAAAAGTGTTCCCCTGTTTAGGATTTTTGAGTTCTATAGCTCCATGAGGAAATACCTGAGTTACAATGAAAGGTCCGTCCCAACGTGAGTGAAGTTTTCCAGGAAACAGACGCAATCTAGAATTGAAGAGCCAAACTTTTTGATTGGGCTCGAACGTTTTTCGTGCAATAAATTTATCATGGTATGCTTTAGTTCGAGCCTTATAAATTTTGACACTCTCATACGCTTCATTGCGTAGCTCTTCAAGTTCATTTAATTGGAGTCTCCTATTGGAACCTGCATTTTTCATATCAAAGTTAAATTGCCGTATGGCCCAAAATGCACGATGTTCCAATTCCACCGGCAAATGACAAGCTTTTCCGAATACAAGTCGATAGGGAGACATTCCTATGGGTGTTTTAAAAGCAGTACGGTAAGCCCATAATGCATCGTCTAAGCGAAGAGACCAATCCTTTCTATCGGGCCTAACCGTCTTTTCTAGGATATGTTTAATCTCCCTATTTGACACCTCTACCTGACCATTAGTTTGGGGGTGATATGGTGTGGCCACTTTGTGTGAAATATTATATTTTTTCATAAGTGCTTCAAAGTGTTTATTCATAAAATGAGTCCCCCCATCACTAATGATCACCCTTGGGAAGCCAAATCGACTAATGATGTTTCGTTGGATAAAACTAATTACAATTTTATTATCATTAGTCCGCGTAGCTATTGCCTCCACCCATTTTGATACGTAATCAACTGCCACCAGAATATATTCAAATCCAAATGAGGCTGGAAAAGGTCCCATGAAATCAATTCCCCAAACATCGAAGATTTCTACTACTAAAATGGGGGTCAGCGGCATCATATCCTTCTTGGATAAATTTCCTGTTTGCTGACATCGCATACAACTTCGGCCAAATTCATGTGCATCCTTGAAAAGCGTTGGCCAATAAAACCCACTTTGCAGTACTTTTGCTGCAGTTTTTCTTCCACTAAAATGTCCCCCACATGCCGAAGAATGATAAAAAGTGAGAATGCTTTGGAATTCACTCTCGGGGACACAACGGCGAATAACTTGGTCAGGACAGTATTTGAATAGTTCAGGTTCTTCCCAGAAATAATGTTTAATTTGCGAGAAAAATCGATCTTTTTCTTGTTTTGTCCAGTGAGAAGGTACTTGTCCTGTTGACAAGTAATTGACAATATGGGCAAACCATGGAGGACGGCTAGAGGAGATTGCGAAAAGTTGTTCGTCAGAAAATTTTTCTTTGACCTCATCTATTCCTATCGTGTGTTCAACTAAGATCCTGGAGATGTGATCAGCTACCACATTCTCAGAACCCTTCTTATCTCGGATTTCCAGATCAAATTCTTGTAAAAGAAGGATCCATCTGATCAAACGCGGTTTAGTATCTTTCTTTGAGAGGAGATGTTTCAGAGCCGTATGATCAGAGTAAACTAGAACCTTAGACCCTAACAGATATGAGCGAAATTTTTCAAGGGCAAACACTACTGCTAGTAGCTCTTTTTCTGTTGTGGTGTAGTTTAATTGGGCATCGGAAAGAATCTTGCTAGCATAATAGATCACATGTGGCTCCTTATTGATTTTTTGGCCTAAGACGGCACCTATTGCAAAGTCAGAGGCATCACACATAATCTCAAATGGAATGGACTAGTCAGGGGATTTTATTATGGGTGCTGTTGTCAAGGCTGTTCGTAATGTGTTGAACGCTTTCAAACAGTCTTCATCAAAGACAAAAGGTGTATCCTTGGCCAACAGATTGCACAAGGGTCTTAAAATCTTGCTAAAGTCTTTGATGAAGCGTCTATAAAATCCGGCATGACCTAAGAAAGATTGTATTTGTCGGACCGAAGTAGGGGATGGTAGTTTTGAAATGACCTCAACTTTGGCTTTATCTACCTCGATCCCTTTTTCAGAAATAATATGTCCTAATACAATTCCTTTCCGCACCATGAAATGGCTCTTTTCCCAACTTAGGACAAGATTTGTCTCCATACACCGTTTAAGAACTTTGGAAAGATTATGGAGACAATCCTCAAAGGTGGTTCCAAACACAGAAAACTTCAAGACATTTGTCCACCATATCCGAAAAAATGGCCAGTATGCACCGTTGAAATGTAGCGGGTGCATTGTGTGCAAGTCCGAACCATTTTCAACGGCAAAATGTCCCCGGCAACGGCGCCAAAATTTGATGCGTAGTCGTTGATATTGAGGTCGAGGTGTGGCAGGACCAACCACTGGTTGTGGTCTCCAGGAAAAATTTGGATGGTTTCTCCAGCCGGAATTATAAGTGTTCGAATATGGATCGTTTCCTGGTCTGCGAGCTTGTTGGACTTGCTGAACCTGCTCGTGCACAAACTCAGGAAATTGAGGTGCGGCTGGGCATTCACTAACAAAATGGTTCGGACTTGCACACAATGCACAAACTTCTTGGATTGAGTTAGGTGGAATCGGAGATTGTCCAGTATTTAGAAGATGATCTAATTTTTGGGACAGTTCATCTACCTTTTGATGGATATCTATGGCATTTCCTACTTCATATATTCCACCTCTTTTTGGGTTTAACATGGGTTTATCTCTAATAGAGGCAGACATATGATGTAATGAATTTTCACTTAAAATTTCAAACAGTTGCCATGCCTCATCCTCACTTTTCAGCATGAATGTCCCACCGCATGATGCATCGACCATTTGTCGATGTCTTTCAGAGAGCCCATCATAAAAACATTGGATTAACTGCCACTTGGGTACAGCATGGTGGGGGCATTTTCTAATAAGGTCCTTTAATCTTTCCCATGTTTCATGAAACATTTCTCCATCTAATTGGGAAAAACTAGTTATGGCTTTCCTTATTTGATTCGTTTTTCCTATGGGAAAATATTTCTTGAGAAACTCTCCTTGCAGCTGGTCCCAGGTTGATATAGTCATGGAATCCAAAGTATGTAGCCAGTATTTGGCTTTGTCCTTAAGTGAAAAAGGGAATAATTTCAACCTAAGAGCATCATCGGAGAAGTTGTGAATTTTGACAGTTGAGCATATTTCAAGAAATTCTTCAAGATGTTTATAAGGGTCCTCATTACTAAGTCCATAAAATGAAGGTAACATTTGGATTATACTGGACTTAATTTCATATTGAGTGGCCTCCACAGGGGGCACTTGAATACAAGGAGTGTAGGTATATGTGGAAGGAGTAAAGTACTCCTTCAATTGCTTGGGTGGATCATTCTCCTGATTTCGGTCCATGTTTTTACGTCTGTTGGCTCTAAAGGTTCTTTCTATTTCTGGATCAAAAGGTTGGATTTCTGGTCGTAACGATCTACGGCCAAGCATACACCTTACAATTATACTGTAGAGCACACACAGAAATTTTTTTTTTTTTTATAATATATATTAATAAAGTGAGAAAAGAATGAAGAAAATCTAAAGAGAAGAACCTAAGAATCTTAAATCTATGAAAAGGGAGAAATTAATTAATGTTTAGATGTTAATTGCAATCAACTTAAACAATCATAGACTCTCTATCCTAAGGTTAACTTAGATCTAGATAGCTCCTAACTTTCAAGACCGCTTTTGAGCACTCCAAGCTCAAGACTGACTAACTGACTCGGCCAGGTAAGCGTAAGATGTGGGAAGTTCCCTGCTCGTTGCTTTCCTTAGACACCAACTGAGTTGGCCAGGTCAGTCAACGGAACCAATTGAAAACCACATTCTTTAACCACTTGCCTTAGACACCGAGCAATTAACCAATCCGCACTTGGTTCAACTCTAGAGCTTTCTTATCCTATTGAGCTCGAAATTCCTAAGGCTGACGTCTAGTTGATTTTAAATTAAGGTCTAGGTTATGCAAATGCAAGGGAGTGATTTGTGGGCCAAGGAAGAGTGATCAAATCCCCACCTTATCTAATTAATGGGTTATTGCCCTTAAGATTAATTATGGAGATGCAATGCAAAGAAACAAGGTGTCCAATCAGGTTAGAAATTTTTATATTTGAGGTTACGCTATTTTAGTTAAGTGTTATGAAATGTCAGCGGGTTTTTTTTTTTTTTAGTTTTGCAAGAAAATAAATTTAAGTGATTAAGTCTAAAAAGCAATAAATCACTAGGCTATAAAAAGTAGCAAATTATTCTAAGCAGAAAAATTTTTAAATAGTAAATTAGTTATGCAAGGTAATTATGTAATTATGCAAATAAGATTATCTAGCTAGAAAGCATTGAAAAAAATTTTAAAACGAGAAATAAAAACTAAAAAATATTTTTTTAAATTTTTTTTTTTTTTCAATTTTTTAATTCAACCGTACCAAGATCCCCGGCAACGGCGCCAAAATTTGATGCGTAGTCGTTGATAGCACCAAAAATAACTCTACTCACTACGTAGGTAGGATGAGTCGAGATCGTATCCTCAGGGACCTTGGGCTAAGTTGAGATTGCAAGATAAAAGAAAGAAACGTTGTTTTTGATTTAGAAAATAAATTATCTTAAAATTAAGGTAATTAGAAAATAAAGAATTTGGGAGTTTTGAATCACTTTGCACTAGCAGAGTTGTATCTCTTTTTCTTTTTTTTTTTTATTAAATGGATATGATTAATCTTAGGAAAAATACCTATCTTTCCTCGGCACGCTCCGTACCCGTAGATCACGGCGCGTCTCCGGAAAGTATTGGGTAAATAACTCTTCTTTCCTCGGCACGCCCCGTATCCGTAGATCACGGCGCGTCTCCGGAAAGTAAAAGCTATTCCTAATATTAATCTAACAAGAAAGCATAAATAAAAACATATAAATGAGAGCAATTAAAGAACTCATGACAATTTAAATAAAAAACATAATCTTTATTGTATATAAAGAAATACAGAAAAGTTTAGAACAATAAACTATTTCTGTGTCGTTACAAAATTTCTTCTCCACTCCCGAGACTGCCAGCCTAGCTGCTCATGAAGTAGTCCCTTTCTATTCCTCTATGCAAGGCTCTAGAAGAATTTTTGGGCTCCCCTCTAATGGGAGTACAAAAGCCTTTTTATAGGTATTAGGAGGGAGGAGTTTTACATGATTTTCCGATGTGGGACTAAAAAAAAAAAAATACAATTTTTTTCACTTAAGGTATTTCCAAATAAAAATTTTTTCCTTTAATTTGCTGGCCACTGTATCTGCGGTGCGCGCCTGCTTGCGTCCGTCCCGCCCGCGTCCACGCTCACCCTCGCGCCCACGAGCTCACGCCGCGTCCATTCCTCACGCGTTCCGCATCCTGCCCGCATCTGCGTCCCGCGTCACCTTTCTTTTGTTTTGAATTCACGTGAAACCGCCCAGAGCCTTTGAATTCACGTGAAACCTTTTTTGTATATTCCAAAAAGAAACAAAAGTTCCTTCATAATGACATCTATATCCTTTTTGGATTTCTTGCATAGTATCTTCATTTTCTATAATACCGGATGCGTCTTTTTTTTATTTTAATTTTATTTTAAGTCCAATTTTCTTCAAACTTGAGTCTTTTTGATCTATGAATCGGACTCTTTGTATCGGCGATCACCTTTCCTGTAAAACATAGAAAGAAACATCAAATTCTTAATAAATAAGATAAATTAAATATAATTTTTTAATTTAAAATACTTAAATTAAGTGTTTATCAAACACTGCCTCCAACATTTGTGAATGTCTTAATTTGATTAAAAAATGCTCACAAAAATATGTACCTTCATCAAGTCTTTGCACCTTGAGCACATCCATGTAAAATGTTCGGTAAGATCTGATATGTATACCTGAAAGATGACTTTACATGTGGATGTTAGAAATTCCCCAGAACAGAAGGAAATCTAGACTGATTACATTGGATATCTGAATAAAAAAAATTTCTAATTCCATTATATCATAAATAGGATATAATGAAAGTATAGCCAACTGAAGGGAATGAAAGAATCCAAGCATTTTTTTCATTAGCAAATCCTAGCCATATAAGCAGTGAAGAACCATTTAAGCTATGCAGCGTTTATAATATAGCATGTTGATAAAATATTGCAAGGTATAAGTCACTGCAGAAGCATATTCCACAAGTATCCTGGCAAGGGTATGATTGTGAATATGACTGTTATCCTCGCACTTGATCTTAATCTCTGACATCAGAAACAAGAAAAGGTCAAAATATTGCTGCTTCACAACTGCAGAAGGAACCAAACATGTCCATAAAGATTCAGTTATGCAAATCTTACCGATGTTTATAAGTTTGGGCATGAAAAATTTGTTCATATTTCAGCAATTTTTGTATAAATAAACTGAACCCATAAGGCTTTTCTACCATAACATATAAAATATATTATAAGGAAAGATGCTTAAAAAACAATGGATTTGTCCAAATAGATGAACTCTTCAAACGTGAAAGAAGGATTTCGATAGGGGAAAAGAAAACCTCCAATGCAAAAACCCATACGGAATTTCACAAAATAATGTCTCAAAAATTCAAATGTCTGGTTTTGGGGCATATCAACAAAAATTGTACATTTAGAATTCATGAAGAACATGCAGGAACATCTCATGAAGAAAATCAAGAACTTCAATTAAAATGGATGTCACCACTAACTAATATTGGATGTTAATACAAAAAAGAGCTTTCATCAAGAACATGGGTTTCTCAAGGTGAAGACTGAAGGAAATGGGAAAAATGACCTGGCAACCATTGATTAATAAAAAGCTTAGCAGATCTAGTTCTGATCAACCTTGCCATCTAATTTGAGATAAGAAAAAAATAGAAACAATGCAATAACCATCCACAGCTCCATTCAACTGGTTGGGCATAAAGAATTCATCACACCGAAGACAAATAGACAAAATGTGGGTACCATTACATTGAATAGCAACTGCCATGTTATACTTATTTGACCAAAGACCTCATATTTGTCTATCAGGTTTCAAATTCTATAAAGTAAGTTTTCTTTGACCTACACAAAGCTAATGTTCTAGAAAAAAAGAAGAAACTGAGATAAACATATTGTGTCAAAAGGGATGTAGGTTAAGTCCTTTTCCCTTGTCCGGTGAATGCATCACAAAAAAGTCTGCCTGAGATGAAACTCCTCACTATGCATGCTGGACTAGCTCATCTGCCCTGGACTAGCTCATCAGCCCTGTAAGTAACCAAAGAAAATTTCTAAAAACAATATGGTTCATAGAATTCCCAATTTGGGAAAATTTTCACCATGACATTGTATGTGCAGGCGCCATTATGGTAAGGCACATCAACTAAAATCAAGATTTCTTCATGAAAACCAAAACAAATTGGAATTACTCAACTATAATGTATGATAAACATGTAAAGCAGCATGTTAAAGTGTGCCTTGGTGTACTCTTATTCTTACTGATGGCAACATCAACTTATCAAGGCCGTATTCTTTGTGAATGAAAAATTAAAGATTCTCTCAAGTTTCTAAGTTATTTAAAAGAATGATGAAGGGAGGATAATGTCTGCGAAGCAGTACAATTGTGAGGAACATCAGATAAAGTGGACAAATGCCGCATGCCCGAATAACAAAACAAAATAGCATGGTCAAACATGAACTAAGACATCCAGAGAAGTGCAGGTGTACATATATACACATCACCAATCTGTACCAAAAATCTTGCTTAACGAGTTGTATGCAGAAGCCATGCGACATGATCACATAATTGTATATGATGAGGCAATTGGAAATTCCATTATCAACTTTAATTTTATTTATTGATCTGGAATAAGGACAACTACAAGAGAATTAAGAAGATAAGACTGAAACAATGAGAAGCAAAACTCTTGAAAAATCTAACAAGCAGACACGCCTGGAAAGCATATATACAAGCAACAGACAAACCAATGCCTAATTGTTGCACTTAGAGAAATATTTGGCCTAAAAGTTAGATATAAGAAACTAAAAAATCAAAGATAGTGGACAAATAAGATACATTGAAGTAAAGTTTGATTATGCTAACATAAATTAGCACAATTAACTGTGGCCCTCTGGTAGAATATTTCAATGACTAAACTACGAACTTGCAAATGGAATATTGATCACATTGGGTACCTGTAGAGTTGTAGTAGATATTCAGCTCTCCTTTTTTTTTTATTACAACGCAGACAATCGAGCCAATATTTTTCTTTAAACTCTAAAACGTTCAAAATATAATGAAAGGAAAATAAGAAAATAAAAGAAAAGGAACCTATTCTACTTGTTGATAAGTGAAATTGTTTTAATTTAATGGTCTAAGGAATGTCGCTTGAAACATCGAGCAATTTACAAAGATCAGCATAAAAAGAGTAGATGATAAAATAAAACAAATAATCACCTCTTCCTCCAGAAACAGCGAATAAGCTGATAAAAATTAACCCTATTAGCCACTGCCATCGTCCCATAACCTTCAGACGGATCGATTCCTACATCAACCAGGCAAGAAATCACCACTAGGGCTCATAAATAACGAACCAAATACCAGAACTAAGAAGTTTTGAAAAACCGAAAGGAATCGAATCGAAGCTATAAAGGAAGAAATATTTGGAAGAGAGAGGGGCAGGGGCACCTTCTGGAGGTTAATGAGAGGATTCTCGAGACGAAGGTGGAGGAATCCGGAGAGATTGGGAAGGGCGAGCTCGCCGGTTTGTTAAGAGGACGCACAGGGAAAGAGGCCGAAGGGGAGGCAAAGGATCTTAGCTGCAGCTGGGGAAACGGAAATTTAGGAAAGGATTCGGAAAATTGAATTGAGTCTTGCCCGTGAAGGGAGTACCGGAGAAGGGACCGTTAAACCGTTTCCCATCGTTCGTGACGCTGATGCGTTCGGCGGAGAGACGGAGATGGACCACGTGTGTGAAGGACAGGCCTGGTAGGGTTAAATGGGCTTTAAAAAAAAAGTCCAGCATAAATTCCAGCGACCACGCCAGCCTTTTTTTTTTTTTTAATTATTTTTTATCTTTTTCTTTTCAAGCAGCTTTTTTTTTTTTTTTGGGCTAGATTCTTGTTATTTTTTTGTAGTTTTGTTATCTTTTTTGTTAGATTTTTATCTTGAGAACTTCAAAAGAATCTCAAATCAATGCTTATGTTATTAATTTCTCTTTAAATTACAAAACTAACCAATAAATTCACCCAATGACTATTGTTCCAAAATCTTTTTTTTTTTTTGGTATAAAAAATCCTCTTTTTTTTGAACAATAGTTATTTTTTCTGTTTGTGAATTTGGATATTTGGTGTTTGCTTTTAGATATAAAACTTTAAAATTTTTTATTCATGCAACGCAAATCATGGATCATCGTATCTATAAGATCATCTGAACCAAATAAAATACAGTCTAGAGCACATTCAAATAGGGCAAAAATCAATTTCATGTGTGAAATAACTTTGTACATCCCTATTTTTACAAAAAGATGGATGATAGTTTTATTTTAGTGATCTAAATTTTGGATGTATGTCGCTTTTAAAAGAATTCCATTTGAATTCAAATTTAACTTTATTAATTTATCTTCCTTTTAAAGGGTTCTACTTGAATTCAAATTGGAATACAAAAATAGCCAGCTTGCTTTCTCAAAATAATAATATATCAATGTATCTATTTCATTAAAATGAAGAATTGTAATCCATAAAGGTTTATGCAATATTAAATAGTATTGGCTGATTCTTTATTTTGTACATCAGAATTTGTGTAAAATAAAGAAAGGAGTCTTATAGGAAGTAGAATGGACTAAGATATGTGTGGGGAACTTGCTTCAAGCCCCTTGTTTTTCTTTTAAGGAAAACTCAATGTGCATTCTTATTTTAAGCAAACCTAGTCTTTTTTTTTTTTCTTTTACACACTAAATGATATCAAATAATTATATTAACAACATGTCTCTAATATTTTCATTTTTTTGAGAGAATTTGAAAAACAAAAAAAAAAATCTTATGATTCATAATTTAACCCAACTTGATCCTTCCCATGATTTGTAAAAAGCAATATTAAATATATCTTTGCCTGAAAACAATAAATGAATAACCCTAAGTAACATTAGGGTTGTAAGTTTAATTAGTTTTGAAATGGTGGTGTATATGAATTTTGAAGACCATCTCAAACTGCTAGATCAAATATATGGGACTGGTAATGTTTTGGAAAAATGAATTGCACCCACATCACCATTACAAAATAATTGAAACAGTTCAAGTACCATATGCCCCAAATTTACTTACGTAGAAAAGACAAGAAAATACTTCTTTTAAAAAATAGATCCAAAATTGAGAAAAAAAATTAAAAAGCAAAAACCTCACTTAGATATCAATTTCTATGGAGTTTTTATTGAAACAAAAAGTCCTCACATAGTTTTCTTTTTTTCTTTTGTGTTTTTGGTTTAGAATTCTCTCTTCATCTTCCTTTAAAATTTCTCAGAGCCCATGTATATCCAACTAGGTCAAAAAGGCAAAAAATTTGATCCAAAATTTTACATTTAGTTAGCCAACCATTATTCAACTCGGACCCAACTCGAAAGTGGGTCCCGCGTAACTTGCCATGCGATTTGGTTTTATGACGTTCGTATCTCAGCGGTACGTAACGGTGTCTCGGAATCTGCATCTCATTTTATCCATCACGACAGCAATAACGGATATGATGGATCCACGTGGAAGATAAGATGCGCGTCCATGCCACGCGCTCCTCCACACCGCCTCCATAGCTTATAAAAGGCCGGCCCCACGGCTTTGCTTCGCCCGCTCTCTTCCGCTAACCGCCATGGCCCTATAAACCCCGTCTCCCGTGATCGTTCGCTGGGCCACCGACCTGCCGCTCCCCCTTCTTGTCTTCTCTGCGGCGTATGGGAGGCGGAGGCAGAAGGCGTCATCTCTTGTCCGTTCCGGCTTCTGGTTTTGATGGGGAAGGCGTCTTCTCTTCTCCGTTCCGGCTTCTGATCGAAGAAAGCGTCATCATCCCTACTCCGGCGACTTTGATCGGAGGCGAGGATTCCATTCTTGGCCAGCCAATCCTATAATCTCTTTTCCTTGGGAATGGAAGCCGATTTTGGTAAGAGATATAGGGTTTTGTTCTAGCTTATTTCTTTCTTTCCTCCCAATGTTTACTTTCATTCATCCCGATCCTAACGTGATTGGGGATTTTGGTCTTCTTGATGTAGATTCTTGTTGCTTTTTTCGTTCATTATCTGATGAGTTATTGAGTTCTTGATTTTTTTTTTTTTGGGGGGTGTTTCATGACCCGATGGCTGATACAAGAAAGCGTCGTCATCCCTACTCCGGCGACTTTGATCGAAGGCGAGGATTCCATTCTTGGCCAGTCAATCCTCTAATCCCTCTTCCTCGGGAATGGAAACCGATTCTTGTAGGATATATAGGGTTTTGTTCGAGCTTATTTCCTTCTTTCCTCCCAATGTTTTCTTTCTTTCATCCCGATCCTAACGTGATTGGGGATTTTGGTCTTCGTGATGTAGATTCTTGTTGCTTTTTTCGTTCATTATCTGATGAGTTCTTGAGTTCTTGATTTTTTGTGTTTCATGACTCCATGGCTGATCGAAGAAAGCGTCGTCATCCCTACTCCGGCGACCGTGATCGGAGACGAGACTTCCATTCTTGGCCAACCAATCCTCTAATCCCTCTAACCCCAACAGCCCACCCCAACACCCCCCCCCCCACAAACCCCCCACCAAAAAAAAAAAAAAAGGAAAAAAAGAAAAAAAAAAAAAAGAAAACCATAAAAATGGGGGAAAAGAACCGTGCCACATAGTTAGCATCTTGGGTTTATTCGATGTCATTAACATTATATATAACAAGATTTTTTGCAGCAGCACTTTCATAATGTTTGCTTCTTGATCATTGTTTTGCATATAATGTTTGCTAATCTTCATCTTTTCTCTGTTTGATCTTCAAGAATATTTCTTTGATTTGTTACTTGTTTCTTTTCTTTTCTTTTTGAAATAGAATGATCAAGAACCCTAGAGTCTTCGTTTTCTTTGACTCTATTTGATCTCATCTTCTATTTGCATGCAATTGGATGTGGGTTGGTTTTATATTTATTAAAGACGTTAGAGAATAGTTCAGTAGTCACTGAGTTCCTTTCTTTTCTTTTCTTTTGTTTTCTTTTTTTAAAGGTTTTTGGGGAAGAGAACCACAAGTGTGTCATCTTTTTCCCCATTATTAGGTCAAAGATGGTATGCAGTGTAGAATTCCTGATTTACTATGTATGATGCTAGCATTATATATAAAGTATTTTGCTTCTTGGTCATTGATTTGCATCTAACATTAGCTAGTCTCAGTCTTTACTCTGATTAATGTAAAAAAAAAAAAAATCCATTTTTTGTTATTTTTTTAAAAAATAGAATGATTAAGAAAGCTAGAGTGTTTTCATCTTCTTTGACTTGCTCTCATCTTCTATTTGTGTGGAATTAGATGTGGATTTCATGGTTCCATATTTCTTAAAGACATTAGAAAATAGATTAGAAGTCATTGGGTTTGTTTCTTGGTAAAGGAAGCCATTGCCATCTTTTCCCCACAGTGTTGGTTGAAGTGTATTATACAATGTGGAATTCCTTAATTCTGAATTTTATTGTTGTTTAGCTGTGATATCTTCCCCAAGATTGATTTTTCCCTCCTGCGCTGTATGGAATAGTGAAGGGGAAGAAACCACCTGGACAGAAGGTGTGGATTCTTATGTCAAGTCGGTTCTTGGACTCTGTTGGGTGCTTCTTGGGGCGTTTTGGAGCTTTTATAGTGGTATAATCTTTTCTATTGCCACCTGTGTTGTATCCAATGCCTAGTACATTCTCAAATTATCATTTATCAGTTTCTGTAGAATGCTTCAGTTAAGTGTAAGTTGATTGTTACGTAGTGTAATTTAATTTAACTTACTAGAAGGAGTTCTTATATCCAATGCCTGGTAGATACATGTACCTATCAGTTATCAGTTTCTGCAGAATGCTTCAGTTGTCTCAATTGCATTTTAATTGTTGCCTATTTTAATTCACTTAACCCATTGTAATTAACTTAACTTACTAGAAGGAGTTCTTGATGTCATGCTTGTTGATTTTTGCTGATAGTTTGTTAATAATACATGCATGTTATTGGTTCCAAACAAGATACGCAAGATTGATAGGATGTTTTTCAGTTTCTAGTGTACAGATGAATATGTTTTTTCTTCTTCCCTGTGACCTGAATGATTTGATTTCAGTAGGTTCTTTCCTAGGTCTAGATGGGATTTGGTGATATATCATAGCAATTGGCGCATTAAAGAGGGAGTTATTCTGGTTAGATTCTTTTTTCTCCCTGTATGCATCAATTTTAGTGCATTAATGGGATAAAATATTTGGTCTGGATTCCACCACAGTAACCAAAATCATATGTTACACTTGAGACTTGACAATAGGATGAGAAGTCTTCTTCAACGGATTAGAGAATGGAGATGTCATAACTAAGTTGATATAACCAGATGTGGAGAATGGGATCACTAGCTCTTGGGGAACACATCACTAAGAAGATATTTTAAAATGTTCAATTTTTGTGCTGACTGAAACTTTCTTGCACTTTTGTGAAAGTTGGTATCCTATGTGAAATTGGTGTGTGGCAGTTAGTTTTGACTATATGGGACTAAAATTTGTGTTTGGTTTTAAAAGGATTTAATGAGTGGAGACTCAAAATGTTATGCTTCCTGCTAAAAACTTGTTATTTGATTGTTTTTGATTCATAAGGTCTTAGATAGATTGCAATGAAATGATGGAATTGAGAGGTGCTGGAGATGATAGGGATTAGTGATTAGAGAATCACTGGATGGTGTCGAAGGCTTGATATTTATTTGCATGAGAAAATTGAGATAATATTTTAGGAAAATGGATGAATCGGAAGAGGAAAAATGGAAGAATCCCTTGAGGGAGGTTACATTATTGAATTGCTAAAAAGATTCATGATATGATGGGATTAGTGATAAGAGGATTCCTTGGTTGTATGGAAGTCTAGGCATGGATGAGAATGAAAAAAATTGAGATGCATTTTGGAAGTTAGATGAATCATAAAAAAAATGGTAGGAACCTTTGGGGGTGTTTCATCATTGGATCGCCAAGATGATATTTCAGAAAGCATTCATGTATTGTTTTAGCTAGTAAATGCATGTATGACATTGGAACTTTGAAATTTAAACAGTGTAGGTTCAAAAGAATTTTTTGTAATAATAAAGTTATTTGACCTTTATTTTTCTGTTTCACCTTTTGAAGAACAAAACACCTGTTTTCAAATAGCTTGTTTTAAAATTAAAAAAATTTCAAGTTCAGAAGGAGGTTGTGTGATCATTAGGTTTTCCCATGTTAGGATTTTATATCAAAATGTGTTTTTGTAATGTGTGAACATTTTCCTTTTGAAAGCTAAATTTCATAATTGTGATACAAAAGTTAGCCCAAGCAAAGTGATACCAATTACAAAGTTTTCTCCAATCTCATTTTATTTCAGAATGAGTCTTATATCATTTAGGAACATTCTCATTTTAATGAATAAAATTCTTTTTTGGAATTGTAATTTGCAAAACTGAAAAATGTTGAGTTTTGAAAATAGTATCATAGTTATAGATGTTTCCTCGCATTGACCAAGTTTGTCAAAAAGACATTTTGTAGTTTTTAAAATGTTCTTTCAACAACAAAGGTGTACTTTTTGAAATCATATGTATAAGATTCAAAAATTTTGTTTGAATAAAGTTTCCAAATAGAAAAAGTTTTCGGACCTTCATTTTTATTTAAAAAAATTGGAGCATTTTTCTTTTAACTACTCTCTCACTCATTTGTCATGTTTTGATATTTAAAAATTTTAAGTCCAAACGAAGTTTTCACACTCATAGGTGTCATGTTATGATTTGTATTGAAAAGGTGTTTTTGTAATTTGGAAGCACTCCTTTTGCAAACTAACTTCATTTTGAAATGGGACTTTTCAATCGTGAAGGTTCCTCATCCCATTTTTGTTTCAAAAAAGATTTTGTTGTTTTGGAATGTTCTCATTTTAACAAGCTCCTCTTCTGGAATCACAAAGCTTTTCCATGGCATGATTTTGTATCAACAGATTTTTTTAAATTTATGAACATTCTTCTTTTGAAAACTAAACTCAACTTTTGAAATTGTTGAAAGAATGTTTTTATGCTGACCAAAAGAAATATGTTTTTGTGATGTAGGAACATTCTTATTGTAATATATAAGGTCCTCTTGGAATCACAATTTTAAGCTCAGAAAATGCTTTCCTAGTTATAAAAAAATTATTTTGGCCATATTCATAAAATTGCACTTTTTGTGGTTTATGGATGGTTTTTGTTTCAACAACTATACTTGATTTATGAAAAGTTTCGAAATTCAAAAAGGTTTAAAAACTCAAAAGTTTTCTAAGCATTATTCTTTTTAATAACTAAACTCTTCTTTTGAAATAACATGCCATGAAATTTAGAAATTTTATGTTCAAAAAAAAAAGTTTTATGGTCATAAAATTTACTCATGCCATGTTTTGAATCAAAAAGATGTTTTTGTAATTTTTGGACATTTTCTTTTAAAATTAACTTCGCTTTGAAATTTTGACATTTCAAAATTTGAAACTTTGTCCAAAAGAAGGGTTTAGAATGATAAAAATTTCTCAAAAAAAAAATATTTTTGTCATTTTGGAACGTTATCATTTGAACAGTTAATTTTCTTTGAAATTATATTTTGTAAAGCTTGGAAAGACTTTTGATTTTGGAACATTTTGAAGTTTGGAAAATGGTTTTTGTGGTTATAAAGATATACTCACATAGACAAAATTTTATTAAAATATTTATCTTTTATGGTTTATTAATATTCTCATTTCGACAACTATTTTACACTTATGAAAAGTAAGTTTTAAAATTCAAAAAAAAAATAGTTTTCGAATTATGTAGTTTTTTGACCTTTACTTTTGTTTTTTTTTTTTGCATATATATCCTGTCAATATGATTTGTTGCATACTTTTCAAAAATCACTATTTGCATGTATACTTCACAAATTCCTGCATTGCAATTTGTAAGGATACCCCTCATTAGATTTTTGACTAATAGTGTTTAGGGCTGGAAGTGGGCCCAAGTAGGTCTTTTGTGTCAGGTCATGGGCTAGGCATAAAGCAATTTAGGTCGATTTTGGGCTTAAAAATAGGAGTTGAAGGAACTTTGGGCTGCCTGGCTTGGTCTAGGCCTAGCACAAACCTGATTGCAAGGTTTTAAATCCTGTGAGATGAAGGCGCGCTGATTTCTCTATAGAATGGGATGTCCCGTTGTCCTACTTGTCCCAATAATAATTTCGATGATGCATCTCAGTAGATGTCCTCCATCTTTCTCATCTTCTTTCCATCCTTCCTTTCTTTCTTTCTTTCTTTTTCTTTTCTTCCTTCTTCCTTTTCTTTTCCTCTACCTTCCTTTCTTTCTTTTCTTTTTCTTCTCCCTTACTTTCTCTTTTTCATTTTTCATCTCCTTTCCTTTCATTTTTTACTTTTCTTCATTTTTCCTTCCTTTCTTCTCTTTCTTCTTTTCTCCTTGTGTGGATGAGTTTTGGAGTCCCGAACCTATCTCGGTTCTTTTTTCTCATCTAAACGGGGCGGGATGGCCGAGACACCCTCTGTCCCGTTGGGATGCAAAATCTTATTTGATTGTGTCAACAAGACTTGAAAACCTACCCCAGAATTAGGTCGGAGCTAACCAAGAACCGGGCTCAAATTGGCCCGGTCCCTCTCTATCTTCGTCTCTCTTCTCTTTTTAATCCTGGGCTAGATATGGAAAAAAACCTAATTTTGTGTCTCAAAAATTGGAGCATCATCTTTTTACAATTGTACTCTCTTTTTGAAATTGCTTGTTTTGAAATTCAGAAATTTTAAGCTCAAAAGGTCTTGCACTCCAAATTTTCTGATGTTATGATTCAGATATATAATTTTTGACCTGTGAAAATTAATTGTTCTTTTTTTTTGAATTTGGATGTCACCAAAAGAGGTTCACGATTTCAAAGTTTTCTTATAGCTCATTTTTATTTCTAGTGTCATTTCCGAGCGTTCTTATTTATATGTCTGAATACTTTATGGAATCACAATTTGCAAAGCTTAAAATTTTTGATTTTTGAAAATAGTTTTGTAGTTATAAAAGTTTCCTTGCAAATATAATTGACTGACCTTTTGTAATTTTTAAATATTTTCTTTTAACACCTAAATCATTTCAAAATTACACATTTTGACATTCAAAAATTTAGCTCTGAAAAAGTTTGAAACTAAAATTTTTCTGACCTTCATTTTATTGTTTAAAATATTACAACAATGTTCTTTTGGCAAGATACCTTGCTTTTGAAATAGTGAATCTTAATTTGAAAAATTTTTATTTCAAAAAAGGCTTTTGCTTGCATAAAGTTTTCTGTTAGGTCAAATTATACCTTTATGGTTAAGGAATGTTCAGCTTTCAGTAACTAAATTTTTCTTTTGGAATCCCTCTTTTTGAATTTCCTAAATTTCAAGCATGGAAAGAAGTTTTGGAATTATGAAGCTTTCTTACCTTCAACTTTTATTTTCAAAATTGGAGCACTATTCTATGACTAATGAAACTTTCCTTTTGAAATTGCATGTGCTGAAATCCACACTTATAATGTTTACTCAGGTTGTAATTCCATATCAAAAAGATAATTTTGTGTTTTGTGAACATTCTCTTTCTCAGAAACTAAATTCACTTTTAAAATCAGATATTTCAAAACATGGAACATAGTTTACAATTACAAATTTTTCTCAAGTCTAATTTTTGTTTGCAAAGCTGCTCTTTGCATTTTTAAGGATTCTCATGTTAACAAAAAAACTCCTCGTTTGAAATCTCAATTTGTAATGTTCAAAATTTTTGTTCATGGAAAGAGGTTTAATAGTTATAAAAGTTTCCTTGCGCTAACCAAATTTTCATGAAAAACAATTTGTAGTTTTTGCATGTTTTCAGCAATTAAGCTGCACTTCAAAATTGCATGTTTCAAAATTTAAGTTTGAAATAAGATTTGGAAATTGTGGAAGTGCTCTTTTTATTATGAAGGCCAGAGCATTTTGTTTTTAAGAGAGCTGCTCTTGTGAAATTATATGCTTTGATTTTAAAGATTAAAATTTTCAAATAGGTTTTGCTTTCATAAAGTTTTCTCGCATCATTATTTTGTATCAATTTTGTTTTTCCAAAAGTTATGTTCACATTTTCTAAATTAAATTGTCAAATCTTATTTTTTGTTGAAAATTAATTCTTTTGATTTTGGAACATTCTGAATTTAGTAAAATAAGCTCCTCTTTTGGAATTACAATTTTCAAAGTTCAAAATTTCAAGACTAGAGCATTGTGTTTTTAACAAAAAGCTGCTCTTGTGAAATTATATGCGTTGATTTTCAAGATTAAAATTTTCAGATAGGTTTTGCTTTCATAAAGTTTTCTCACATCATTATTTTGTATCAATTTTGTTTTTCCAAAAGTTATGTTCACATTTTCTAAATTGTCGAATCTTATTTTTCTTTGAAAATTAATTCTTTTGATTTTGGAACATTCTGAATTTAGTAAAATAAGCTCCTCTTTTGGAATTACAGTTTTCAAAGTTCAAAATTTCATTGTGTTTTTAACAAAAAGCTGCTCCTGTGAAATTATATTCTTTGATTTTAAAGATTAAAATTTTCAAATAGGTTTTGCTTTCATAAAGTTTTCTTGCATTATTATTTTGTATTAATTTTGTTTTTTCAAAAGTTATGTTCACATTTTTTAAAATGTCAAATCTTATTTTTCTTTGAAAATTAATTCTTTTGATTTTGGAACATTCTGAATTTAGTAAAACAAGCTCCTCTTTTGGAATTACAATTTTCAAAGTTTGAAAGTTCAAGACTTGACCAAACTTTATCTGAACATACTTTTTATGAGTTATGAACTGCACGTTTAAATGACGTGTTTTAAAGTTTGAAGTGAGGTTTTAGAATTTATAAAGTTTAAAAATAGAGCATTATCTTTTTAACAGCAAAATGATCCTTTCAAAATTGTGTGCTTTGAAATTCCAAATTTTAAAGTTCAAAAGATCGTTTCACACTTTTTTTTTTGGACGTATGATTTCATATGAAAATTTATACTTTGCAACATTTTCTTTTTCAAAATGTACTCTACTTTTGAAATTAGATGTTTCCAAATTCAAATCTCTGTCTAAAAGAAGGTCTCGCAATTACAAAATTTTCTCCAATCTCATTTCTGTTTCATCAAAGTTTTTGTCATTTCAGAAAACATTCTCATTTAAAAATGTCTCTTTTAGAATCACAATTTTAAAGCTCAAAACTGTTTGGATGGCTTTGTAGTTATAAAGTTTCCTTGCATTGACCAAATTTCATAGAAAAATATGGTTTAGCTTTTTGATGTTCTCTTTTTTATTCATTTGAAATTGCATTTTTCTAATTCTAGGATTTTGTGTTTGCAATAAGGTTTTGAATTTCAACATTTCAACCTTCATTTTCTTGTATCAAAAATTGGAGCTTTGATTTTTTTTTTTAATAGAGGAAAACTACATTTCTGATATTTCATGTCTTGAATCATTAAATGGGTTCCAATAAACTATATTGAAATCAAGATTTCATATTGAAAAATGTTATGTAACTTAAAAACATTCCCCTTTCAAAAGCTAAACTTCACTTTTGAAATAACTACTTCGAAAATCCAGTACTTTGTCTAAAAAGATGTGTTCACAATTATAAAGTTTTCTCATATCTCATTTTTATTCTAAAACCATTTTCTTGCTTGAGGGATCTTTTTATTTCAGCAAATAAGCTCTTTTTTGCAATCACAGTTTTCAAAGTTCAAAAGTGTCAAATCTGGAAAATGGTTTCATTGTCATAAAATTCCTTATCTTGATGAAATATTATCAGAATATACCTTTTATTTTTCATTAAAGTTGGGGGTTTTGAAATTCATTGCTTTGCCTCCAAGGAGTGTTCACAATTATAAAGTTTTCTCAAATGTTATTATTCTTTCAAAATGAGTTTTCTTCATTGAGGAACAATCTCATTTTAAAGAACTGTTTCTCTCTTGAAATCAATTTTCAAGGTTCAAAAACTTTATGTTTGGAATTGTTGGATAGCTTTAAATTTTTTTTTCAACTTGGCCAAACTTCATGTAAATACCTCCTTTTGTAGTTAATGAATTTTCTTCTTCTAATGGCAAAATTGCGTATTTTAAATGACATGTTTTGAAATTAAAAGTTAAAGTTTGGAGTATGGCTTTCAATTTGTAAAATTTTTTGAGTTTCATTTTTTTTTTTGGAAATTGGAATGTTATCCTCTTAACAAAATTCTGGTTTTGAAATTGCATAACTATAAACCAAAAAGAATTTAAGTCCAAAGCATGCTTTTGTTTTTGTATGTTCTTCATGATTTCATGAGACAAATTTGTTTTTGGAACTTGTGAACATTCTCACCTTTTAAAGTTGGTTGAAAAAGTGTTTGCATGTTTGTAAAGTTTTATTCATGATTTTATATGAAGAATATGTTTTTGTAACTTGTGAACATTCTCGTTTTCAAAACCAACTCAACCTTTGAATTTGGATATTTCAAAATTCTAAACTTAGTCAAAAAATGTTTCTAAATTAAAAAGTTTTAATCTCATTTCGTTTTAAACTAATTTTTTCTCATTTTGAAACATTCTCATTTTAAAAGATGAACTCTTCTTTTGAAATCATAAATTTCAAAGTTGAAAATATCTGGAAACATGATCCCACAGTTATAAAGTTTCCTCATATTGACATAATTTAATTAAAAAAATCTATGATAGTTATATTTGCTATTTGATAAGTGAATTGCGGCTTCAAAATAATGCATTTTGAAATTCAAAATTTAAATATGTAATAAACTTTTATAATTATAAGATTTCCTGCCCTTCATTTTTGTTTTGAAGGTAAGAATTTTGTTCTTTTGTCAGCAAAACACTATTTCAAAATTGCATATTTTATATTTAAAATATCTAATTCAGAAAATGGTTTTTCACTCAAAATTTTTTCATGTCATGATTTAATATCAAAGGTGTTTTCCAAATCAGATGTTTCAAAGTTCATATTTGTTTGAAAATGAGTTTCTGTTACTTCAAAATCATAATTTGCACAGCTCACGACTTGCTGAGTCTGGAAAATGGCTTTCTAAATATAGAAGTTTCCACGCATTGATGTATTGCAAATTCTTTTGTAGCATTTGAATATTTCTTCAAAAGTAAACTGCACTTAAAAAATCATGTTTTGAAATGTAACAATTTTTGTTTGAACTAAGGTTTCGAAATTATATGATTTTTTGGTCTTCACCTTTTTTTTTGGTTTCAGAAATTAGAGCATCAATCTTTTTGATGACATAAGTCTGTTAGAAAATCGGATAGGCAACATGTGTAGATTTCAAAAATTTTTTGATTGCAGCAGAAAAACGATCGGGTTAAATGCTTTAACCCCACATGCATAAGATCATATCTAATCCTATCCAAGCTCAAGAGATAAGACACACATATTATCTGAAATTAAAAGTATGAGATCGAATCTCAATACCTTAGTGCGAGTAGATATTCATCGCAACCGATGATCACAGGTTCGTAGGTTCTCGAGCCACACACGTATCCAATTTTTACGGGTATCTATCGGAATCAATCTTGAACCAATCTTCTCGTAGTAGATTCTTCTTTTCTAAGTAGAATCTTAGCCTTTAGAACTTCAATCAACTCTTTGATCTAGATTGTGGAATCAACTTCTTGATCTGCAGCTTTTTCTCTACGTTCCTTGCTGAAGATGGACTGCTCCTCAACTCTTGGCGTGTGGAAGGTGGGACGCCCAACCTTTGGGCATGTGAAGGAGAAGAGGAAGGAGGAGAGGCGTGGAGAAGAGAGGGAGAGTTTTTGTCATACAAAATTCAACTAACTAGAAACCCTAAGAGATCTTTTCTTTATATAGGCTCTATTTTGACTCAAAAAAGGAATCCAATTAACTTAAAAAGGTATATTCTTATCTCATAAGAATACTCTATCTTTTTAATCTAATTTTTTCTCAATAAAATCGGACTTAATTGGCATGTAATCAGCCCCTTTAGGCAAGTATATGGGGCACCCCATCTCACATAGGGCAGGTAGTTAGGGCGCCACTTTAGGCAAGTATATGGAGCGCCGCATCTCACATGGGGTAGGTAGTTGGGGCACCAAGTGTGGCGCCACTTTAGGCAAGTATATGGAGCGCCCCATCTCACATGGGGTAGATAGTTAGTGTTGGCGCCCCCTTAGGATTTTCTGACATATGAGAGGGGGCGTGGCCCCTCTCTCTCTCCTCCACGCCAATCCATAAGAGGGGGGGGCTCCACATTATCCAAGGGTTGGCGCCTATGGTCCTGCCAAAAAGGGAGGTAGGTGCCACCTATTCTTTTCTACTATTCCACACATCACTTAGAGATAATTAAGAGATAATGTAGAGATAATGAGGAGATAATTTATGTCAACTCATTGGCATAATCCAATTTTCTTGGGCTCACAATTAAGAGTCTAATTAAATTCAAATGGATTTAGGTTAGGTTCAAGGCTATAGATTTGATCTAATCGAAGTTTCAAAAAAAATTAGGTTTAATCATGTGCTAGCATGGTTCTATTAAACCCAATAAGATTTCAATAAATTTTAATCCAATTATAACTTGATAAGTCTAATTGATAAATTCAAGATTAAATCTCTTAATGTGTGACCCTATAGGTTCCATTCTATCTGATAGTGATTGTGATCTCTATCACAATATCATCGAAATTCTTTTCGATGGATTGAAATATTTTCAATTCTATCCTTCGAGGATCATCGATCATCAAGATGATGTCTGATGAGTCCTACAGTCCATCGGTGACATCTAGCGGTATATAGTGGCAATTCAGTAGAATGAAAGTATGAACTTCTAGGTGTAGTTATCGTATGATTCAGTCCTTCTATTGTGAGTCCTGACTTGACGGAGGTCATGGAGAATTCATCAGACCCTATTGTCATTCATATACTAGATTGGCTTGATTCGAATTTATTTGTGAATCCCGTGAAAACTCTTTTTCAGTATTCACACTTGCTTTGGCCAAAGACTTTCTAAACTCAATCTCGCAAATCACATAGGACCTCCTTTTTTACCAAGGTCGATAGATTCTTTCTAGGTGTATCCTACTCCAAACAGCGAATCTAAACTTACTGAAGCCAACATACCTAGGGACCAAGAAAACGTACAGTCAAACTCAATAGCCTCGCTACGAATAGTCAATGACATCGCAAGTCAAAGGATCACTCACATTACTGCAGCATCGAGAATACTGACGAGTGAGTAGACATCCATGTGGTTTCTCGTATTGGTCACGCTCAGTGCAAGTTGTTCTCTAACAATCATCTGCACCCTCACCCTCACCCTAGTGTCCCTACACTGTAGACTCGAGACTAATCTGCCCACAAGAGAGGTAAACTGTGCATCGATCTCTAATGAATTGATCACTGTCGTCCGTGACGATCTATTGAGCGGGAGCATTTAGAAATTAACCACTAATTAATGTATGTCTCAAATTTTTAACACTTTAAGAATATATAAAAATTATCTTTGTTAATTTTTAGGATAAATCATAGACACATAAACATGATTAGAATGAAAAAGTCCTTTATTGATAATGAAAAATTATAAGTACAAGTTTTAAGCTCTGAAATTACATAATGTGTCAGTCAACAATTGACTTTTAGGACACAAATCTAACAAACTCCCACTTGATCTAAAGCTAATTAGCCATATATTTAAGATCCATCTTCTCAAGGTGAGCTTCGATCTTCTGCTGGCTGAGAGACTTGGTTAGCGGATCCGCTACGTTTAGCAGGGAGTCGACTCTCTGCACCTTGACGAATTTTTTTTTGAGATATTCACGTATGGTGTGAAATCGCCGTTCTATGTGCTTAGTCTTCTGGTGAGACCTGGACTTCTTAGCGAGGGCTATGGTGCCGTTGTTGTCGTAGTGTAGTGCAATGGCAGCTGATGGCATCACATCCAGCTTCGTAATGAATTTTTTGAACCAAAAAGCTTCCTTAGTAGCTTCAGAGGCGGCGATGTATTCGGCTTCCATGGTCGAATCTGTAATGATCGATTGCTTAGAACTCTTTCAGCTAACTGCACCACCATTGCATAAGAAGATACACCCTGATGTAGATTTTCTATCATCAACATCAGTCATAAAGTCTGAATTGGTGTATTCCTTAACTTTCAGCTCCAATCCTCCATCAAAGACCAACATCAAATTCTTAGTCCTTCTCAAGTACTTCAGGATATTTTTAACAGCAATCCAATATTCTTCACTTGGATTCGCCTGATATCTGCTTACGACACTCACGGTAAGTGCTATATCAGGACGTGTACATAACATGGCATACATGAGATTTTCTATTGCGAAAGCATAAGGGATCTTGCTCATGCGCTGGATCTCCTCGGGTGTGTCGGGACACATCTTCTTAGAGAGATGAATATCATGTCTAAGGGGCAAAAGATCCCTCTTAGAGTTTTCCATGCTGAATCTTTTCATCATATCCTCTATGTACATTCGCTGTGTCCTATCATTCTCTTAGATCTATCTTTATAGACCTTTGTACCGAGAATGTAGGAAGCTTCTCCTAGGTCTTTCATGACGAACTCTTTCGACAACCTACTTTAACCAATGTCAGTATGGGAATATTATTCTCAATCAGGAGGATGTCATCCACGTACAATACGAAGAATGTGACAGCACTCCCACTGATCTTTTTGTACACACACGGCTTCTCATTTTTGATGAAATCAAACATTTTGATCACATCATTGAAGCGAGTGTTCCAACTTCGAGATGCTTGTTTAAGTTCATATATGCACCTTTGCAGCTTGCAGACCTTGTGATCACTATCACTGGATGTGAAATCCAGAAGCTGCTCCATATAAATATCTTCCTGAAGATATTCATTTAGGAAGGTAGTTTTCACATCCATCTGTTAAATTTCATAATCATGAAAAGCTGCTATCGCAAGTAGAGTACGGATAGATTTCAGTATGGCTACGGATGAAAAAGTTTCACGATAGTCAATGCCTTCGCATTGACTATAACCTTTCGCAACTAGCTTTGCCTTATAGGTCTCTATCTTACCATTCGATCCAATTTTTTTTTTTGTAAATCCATTTACATCCAATAGGTACAATACCTTCAGGTGGATCTACTAAGGATCAAATCTGGTTGGAATGCATGGAGTCAATTTCTGACTTCATCGCTTTCATCCATTTCTCGGAGTCTATATCTAACATTGCCTCATCGTAGGTCTTGGGATCATTCCTAATGTCCCTATTTTCTATAAGGAATGTTTCCTCTAAATCCTCTGTAAGAATACCTAAGTACCTTTCAGGAGGACGAAAAATCCTATTTGATCTACGAGGTGGTGTCACATCTACTGGCTCATTATTGGGTTCAGGTTTTTGGACTCGATATTCTTCAGAGATTTTTTTTTTAGCTCAATCTTCCTTCCACTGCCTTCATTTTGGATAAACTCTTTTTCTAAGAAGATGGTTTGACGGCCCACAATCACATTGTGATCCTCAGGAAGATAGAAGTAGTATCTCATGATTTTCTTGGGATATCTTATAAAACGAGTCCTAAAGGATCTAATCTCTAACTTGTCCGTCTGCTATCGCTTGACATGAATCGGACATCCTCAAATCTTGAGGTAATCAAGAGTTGGCTTCTTACTATACCATAACTCATATGGTGTGGTAGGAATAGATTTAAAGAAAATTCGATTCAAAAGATGAATTACAGGAAGCAATGCATGTCCTCAAAGAAAGATAGGAAGGTTTGTGAAGCTCATCATGGATCGGATCATATCTAATAGGATCCGATTCTTCCTTTCGGATATCTCGTTGAGTTGAGGTGTCCACTGTGAGACTATACCATTATCTTTGAGATAGATCTAAAATTTTTCACTGAGGTATTTTCCTCCTCGATATGATCAAAGAACCTTTATTGATTTTTTGGTCTGTTTTTCTACTTCATGTCTGAACTCTATGAACTTTTCAAAAGTTTTAGACTTTCTGTATATCAGATACACAAATCCATACCGTGAATAATCATCGGTAAAAATTATGAAGTAGACATAACCATCCCTGGCTTGTACATCGAATGGACCACAAACGTCAGTGTGTACCAGGGCTAATACCTTAATGGCCATTTCTCCTTGTCCCATAAATGATAGTTTGGTCATTTTTTCTTAAAGAAATGATTCACAAATCGGATAAGACTCGGAAGTCAATGGTTCGAAAAGATCATCTTTTTTCGGTTTGTCGAGTCTGTCTTCTTCAATATGGCCTAGCTTAAGGTGCCACAGATATTTTTGGCTAATCCTATCTCTAAGTCTCTTAGATCCTATGGCATTCACAATTTGCTTGTTAATATTTATACTCGCATCCATATACAAATGATAAAGACCGTCCATCAATAAAGCACGTGCAATAATTTTATTTTTGAAATAAATTGAACACATGTCTTTATTGAAATGAAAATTATAATTATCCTGTGCCAGCATAGAGATGAAAATCAAATTCTTACTGGCTACAGATACATAATAACAGTCTTTTAAAATTAAACTAAGTCCTAACGGTCACAGCAGCAATCATTGCTCCATTATCGATTCAGAGAGTGATCTCGTCTTCCTTCAGCTTCCTAACTTCTTCAAGATCCTACATAGAAGTGCACAAATAAGCATTTGATCCAAAATCTAGAACCCAACTAGAAGAAAAGGAAATCGTTAGATTAGTTTCAATAACGAACAATTCAGATGTACTTTCAGAAGGCCCATCCTTCTTTCTACTCTTGACAGTCATCAGGTAGACCAGATAGTTCCTTCTCCAGTAGCCTTCAACGTTGCAATGAAAATATTTTTTTTATCATCGGTCTTCTTCGAAACTTTTTTTTGGGTTTGGCCTCATTCTTCTGCTTCTTCGTAGGCTTTTTCTTCTTAAAATAATTTCTTTTGTAGGAAGCCCACTCCACAGTCAGAATTGTACTTTTTGAACTCTTCAAGGTGGTCCTCTGTTGTTACCAGTATATTCAATAACTCAGGCAAAATGCTATCAATTTTATTCATATGGTAGTTCGTAATGAACTGTCCATATGATTCAAGAAGAGATTGGAGGATCAGATTTACCTGCAATTTTTTGTCTATGTTCATATCGAGCTTCTGAAGCTCCTCTATGTCTTTGATCATTGTCAGACAATGATCATTAACGGACTGTCCATCATGTATCTTCGCTTTAAAAAGTCTTCAGGAGAGCTCGTTGAGCTGTGCGATTCTGCTCACCATACAACTCTTACAGGTGAGTCAGCATCTCTATGGTAATCTTCATATCTTCATGCTGTCGCAGAAGATCATTGGACATGGATGCTAATATGTAACACTTTGCCTTGTTATCTTCATCCATCCATTTCTCAAGTGCGGCTCGTTGATCAGGAGATGGATGAGCAGGTAACACCGGTATATCCTGGTCTAGGACATGGGTGAGTTTTTCGAAGCTGAGAATGATTCTCAAATTTAAGAGTCAATCTTTATAGTTCGTATCGGTCAATCTATTGGTATCGAGGATACGGGCTAAGGGGTTGGAACTCGATATGGTTATCGGCAGAGAGACAGTTTCTAGTTAGATGTTTGTAATTATAAAAATTATTTGTTTTAGGGACTTTAAAAATAAACAAAGGCTTCTATTATTTTTTCGAATCTCCCACACTCGGGTGGAGAAACGAAAATCTATACACGATCAGTTTCAAGTGGATACTACGGTCCCATTAACCTATACACACCTCATCTAACAGTTATTGGTGAGTATAGACCAATGAGTGGACAACACTTTATCCATTACTTCACTAAGCAAGATTCAGTGGGCTTGGTCTCTAAGCCCTGTGGCCTCATCTAACAGTTATTGGCACATTTCTTAGTTAAGTCAGATCCATCGTTCATCAGCAGACGCAAAACCATCATTGAGATTCTCACCTAACAGTTATTGGGCCCAACCCCATCTCTATCCCAGGACATCAAATGTCAATAGAGTGGTTGTACCTTTTTGATGCAACCGAACCACTGTAACCAGTCAAAAACGGTCAACATCATAAAGGCACCCGCATCTCTACAACGATAGAAGACCTCTAGATTTAATATTTAGTGAGAAAATTTAGGTTTAGGTCTCTTCTAAATCAGCAGATCTGACATCTGACTGATTAAATTCAGGTCAGCACATCAACATGTCTAACCAGCCTAGTCGGCATGGGTGAACTCGAGTCAACAAGTAATCTAACACGAAACTAAATCTCTCAAGATAGCCAGATAAGTTAAGATGAGTGGGGGTCCCCCCGTTGCTTTTCTTAGACACCAATCAAAATTGGTGAGGTCAGACAACGAAATCAATTAAATAATCACCATCTAAATACTTATCTTAGACATCAAAGTAGTTAATTAGAATCGATCAAGTTAATCTATTGAAATGGACTCGAATCACTGAGCCAAATTCGGTCTTGAGTCAATCAATTCACATCAAAATGTGAATCGATGCGATCAACTATAACCAAACTCGATTTTGAGCCTCTGTGATCCAATTCTAATCAGCCATCGATTAGATTCAATCAACTGCTCAAAATCGAACACGGATTCTAGTCCGATCTAAACAATTTGACCTTAATTGTAGTTTGATCATTAGATCTAATTTGTTCAACCCATACTCACATGCAATAACACAATTTTGGATCTAAAAATAATTTTTAGATTATGTTTCATTGCATGCATTAGTGGCTTATGATCTTGAAACTGTTTCAGATCTAAACCTAATGTCATATATCATATATATGTAGTTTCCGATCTAAATTAAAATATGCATCATATATACATTAAATTTCAAATCCAAAACTAAAATTATACATATCAAATACGTGTAAAATCAGATCTAAAATAATGATTAAAATATTTTTAAAATATCTTTTCAAAAATAGGTTCACATCAAACTAGAACAACCTTTACAATATCGAGGGTAAATCCTATATCAGGACAATCTTATATTAGTTTGATGTAAATTTTTAATCATTCTAATTTCAGATTTAAATTTAAAATTAAACATATCATATATGCTCATTTTCAGATCTAAAAGATTGATTTAATTGCTTTGAAAATAGTTTTCAAAATCGATCAATCTTGTACTAGTACAACTTTTACAATATAGGAGCTAAATCCTATACCAAAATAATCTGATATCAACACAAGATCGATTTTAAATCACTAAAACTTTCGGATCTAATCTAAAATCAGATCATCCGTGTCTTTAAAAAAACCAGTGGCTCTGATACCACTGTTAAAAAATCGGGTAGACAGCATATGTAGATTTCAAAATTTTTTTGATTGCAGTAGAAAAACGATCGGGTTAAACCTTTTAACCCCACATGCATAAAATCATATCTAATTCTACCCATCTCGGAGAAATGATATATAATCTGAAATTAAAAGTAAGTATGAGATCGAATCTCAATACCTTAGCGTGGGTAGATATTCACCGCAACTGATGATCACATGTTCGTAGGTTCTCGAGCCGCATACGTGTCCGACCTCTACGGATATCCATCAGAATCAATCTTGAACCGATCTTTTCGTAGTAGATTCTTCTTCAAGTAGAATCTCAGCCTTTGGAACTTCGATCAACTCTTTGATCTAGATTGTGGAATCAACTCCTTGATTTGCAGCTTTTTCTCCACGTTCCTTGCTGAAGATGGACCGCTCCTTGACTCTTGGCGTGTGGAAGGTAGGATGCCCAACCTTTGGGCATGTGAAGGAGAAAAGAAAGGAGGGGAGGCGTGGAGAAGGGAGAGGGAGAGTTTTTGTGTCACAAAATTCAACTAACTAGAAACCCTAAGAGATCTCTTTATATGGGTTCTATCTTGACTCAAAAGAAGAATTCAATTAACTTAAAAAAGTATATCCTTATCTTATAAGAATACTCTACCTTTTTAATCTGATTTTTTTCAATAAAATCAGACTTAATTGGCATGTAATCAGCCCCTTTAAGCAAGTATATGGGGTGCCCTATCTCACATAGGGCAGGTAGTTGGGGTGCCAACACTGCCCTTAGGGTTTTCTGACATATAAGAGGGGGCGTGGCCCCTTTCTCTCTCCTCCATGCCAATTCATAAGAGGGGGCGGGCCCCTCTCATATTATCCAAGGGTTGGCACCCATGGTCCTGCCAAAAAGGGAGGTAGCCGCCACCCATTTTTTCCTACTATTCCACATACCACTTAGAAATAATTAGGAGATAATGTAGAGATAATGAGGAGATAATTTATACTAACTCATTAACATAATCTAATCCTCTTAGGCTCACAATTAAGAGCCCAATTAAATCCAAATGGATTTAGGTTAGGTTCAAGGCTATGGACTTGATCCAATCGAAGTTCCGAGAAGAATTGGGTTTAACCATATGCTAGCATGATTTTATTAAACCCAATAGAATTTCAATAAATCCTAATCCAATTAGAACTTCATAAGTTCAATTGGTAAATTCAAGATTAAATCTCTCAATGTGCGATCCCATAGGTTTCATTCTATCTGGTAGTGAGATATATTGTGACCTCTATTATAATATTATCGAAACTCTTTTCGATGGATTGGAATATTTTCAATTCTACTCTTTGAGCAGAATTTTTCATACCATGTCGAACCGGTCGGTACACCTCGTATTGTACCGGACCGATGGAGAATCGGCACGATTTGGTCGGTAAATTCAGTACACAGGCGGTACGGAAGAAAAAAGAGAGAGTAAGAAAGAGAGAGAGGAGGAGAGGGAGGGAGGTGGGAGTCGTCGAAGGCCGATGGTGGTCGACTGCGGCCGTCGGAGGGCTTCCGAGCTCCATATCGTCCGATAGGACTTTCAAGAGAGCGAGAAAGAGAGAGAGCGCTCGGAGGGGGGCGAGGGACCTACCGGACGGACGGCGCCTCCATCGCGAGGCCCCCGATGGCCGGCGAGCCGACGCCGACGGTCTGAGGGCGGTCGAGCGGGCGGGCGGAGCCCCTCCGCGGCTCCGCCCCCTTCTTCTTTTCGAAATAGATGACCGTCTGTTTTGATTTTTTATTTTTTTTTGGTTTTAAACTTATGAAGTCGGCAACCTAGTTGCCGACTTAAGGGATTTTAAAAAAAAACACAAAAATCATGAAGCCGGCAAATAGTTTGCCGGCTTCACTTAAAATTAGATTTTTTAAAAAAATTTGCGAAACAGGAGCGATGCCCCTGTTTCACGCCTGCGACGCCGCACGCGTAGACTGCGCCCTCCGGCGACCATGACGGTCAGTCGGAGGCCGTCCGGCGGCCCCCTAGGCTCCTTCCCTTCCCTCTTTTTCTTTCTTCCTCTTTCTCTCTCTATTTCTCTCTCTTTCTCTTTTTTTTTTTCTGATTCGGGTTCGCTTGTCTTCGTCGGTTCGATATGGTACGAAACTATACTGAACTGTACCATCGGGCAGCCGATACGGCTGACGGTACCGGTTCAGCATACCTTGCCTTTGAGGGTCATCGATCATCAAGATGATGCTCGATAAAGTCCCACAATCCACCAGTGACATCTAGCAGTATGTAGTGACAATTCAGTAGAATAAAAGTATAAATTTGTAGGTACAGTTATCGTATGATTCAGTTTTTCTATCGTGAGTCCTGACTTGACGGAGGTCATGGAGAACTCGTCAGATCCCATTGTCATTCATATGCTAGATTTGCTTGATTTGAATTTATTTGTGAATTCCATAAATTTTTTTTTTCAATATTCACACTTGCTTTGGCCATAGACTTTCTGAACTTAGTCTCACAAATTGCATGGGACTTTTTCTTTTCTATCAAGGTCGGTAGATTTCTTTTAGGTGTATCCTACTCCAAACAGCGAATCTGAACCTACTGAAGCCAACATACATAGCAAGGACCCGAATGGCTAGGGACTAAGGGAACGTGCAGTCAAACTCAGTAGCTTCTCTGCGAATAGCCAATGACACCGCAGGTCAAAGGACCACTCACATTACTGCAGCATCGAGAAGATCACTAACGAGTGAGTAGACATCCATGTGGGTTCTCATGTTGGTCACACTCAGTGCAAGTTGTTTTCTAACAACCATCCGCACCCTCACTCCAGTGTCCCTACACTGCAGATCCGAGACTCATCTGCCCATAAAGGAGGTGAACTGTGCACTGATCTCTAATGGATTGATTACTGTTCTCCGTGATGATCCATTGATCGAAAGTATTTAAAAATTAACCATTAATTAATGTATGTCTTAAATTCTTAACACTTTAAGAATATACAAAAATCATCTTTGTTAATTTTTAGGATAAATCATGGACACATAAACATGATTGGAATGAAAAAGTCCTTTATTGATAATGAAAAATTACAAGTACACGTCCTGGAATTACATAATGTGTCAGTCAACAATTGGCTTTTAGGGCACAAATCTAACAAAGTCCCACTCTGAAATTGCATATTTAAAATTCTAAAATATGTTCGAAATTCACAGTTATGAAGTTTTGTCGAATCTCATTTTTGTTTCAAAATGAGTTATTGCTATTTAATATTATCCTCATTTCAACAAATAAACTTCTCCCTTTGAAAATCAATTCTCAAAGTTCAAAAAGTTAAGTGTTCTCTCGTATCGACTGAATATCATTGAGAGACATTTTATGGTTTAGGAATGTTTTCCTTTTTCAGTTATTCAATCACTTGTTTGTGATTTCAAAAATTAACTTTGAAATATAGCTTTCTGAAATTACAAAGTTTCTAGATTTGCCTTCTTTTGTTTTAAGGGATTGGTGAATTATCCTTTTAGCAACCAGACTTCACAATCTGATTTCAGTAACTCAGTCCACTTTTAGAGCTGATTTCTTGAATTTCAAGAGTTAGTTCAAAAGAAGGGCTCCCAATTACAAAACTATCTGAAAATTCACTTATATTTTAAAATGAGTTTTTGTTATTTTGGGATTTTCTCATTTTAACAAATAAGCTCCATTTTTGAAGTTACGGTCTGCAAATCCTCAACTTTTGAGGTTTCAAAGCGGTTTTTAGTTACAAAAGTTTCCTAGTTCAAAATAAGGGTTCCTACTTCCTAAGTGTTCATAATTACAAAATTTTCTAAAAATTTCAGTTATATTGCAAAACAGGTTTTTGTTATTTTTGGAATATTCCCATTTCAACAAATAAGCTCCTTTTATGAAGTCACAGTCTGCAAATTCAAAACTTTTATGGTTTCAAAGTGAGTTTCTTAGTTACAAAAGTTTCCTTGAAATAATGGTTTAAACTACATTCCTTTTCTGAAATTGGATGTTTGAAATTCCAAATTTTTTAGTCCAAAAAAGATTTTGCTCCCATGATGTTTTTTATATTTCTATCAGAATGTATTTTTATGATTTATGGTCTATTTTCTTTTTAAAACACCTCTATAAAAATTGTGAATTTTGAAATTCATAACTTTGTCTGCAAGAAATGTTTGCAATTATAAAGTTGTTTGGAAGTCAGAGTTTGCAACTTCATAACTTGTGGTTTCAAAGTGGGTTTTTTAGTTACAAAAGTTTTCTTGAAATAATTTTTTTAAAACTACATTCCTTTTCTGAAATTGCATGTTTGAAATTCCAAAATTTTTTGGTTCAAAAAAGATTTTGCTCCCACGATATTGAAACATGTTTTTATGATTTATGATCTCTCTTCTTTTTAAAACACTACTATAGAAATTATGAATTTTGAAATTCATCACTTTGTCTGCAAGAAATGTTTGCAATTACAAAGATGTTTGGAATCTCATTTTTGTTCTTAAATGAGTTTTTATCATTTAGGAATATACTCATTTAACAAATAATCCCTTTTATTGGAATATCTCATTTATAAAATGGTTTCATAGTTATAAATGTTCTTATACTGGCCAAATTTCAACTAAATGCCTTTTATGGTTTGCTAATGTTCTCCTTTCATTGGCTAAATTTCTCTTTTCAAAGCACACATTTTTTAAGATGAAAGGAGGATTCTGGATGCTTGAAAAAGGAAAGTCTCTCGCAAAAGATTTGGCTAGTGTTTCAACCAAATCCTCAACAGAGAGGAAATGGCAGGAGAGGGCTGAGATGGACCTTGACCCAATAATAGATCTAAAGGAAGATCAACCAAATAAGGAGGTGATGGCCTCATCTCCAAGGAGTTCTCTGATGCGGGGGTGGTGCAATGAAATTGGATTCTGGTCATTCATGGTCCCAAATAGTACAAGGAAGTTAGCATTTCTGGTAGGAGATGACATGACCAACTCTAGAAAACCTAGAAGCTCTTCAAGGGAAGTTCACATAACTGGTGCTTTTTGCAGATGATGAGATCAAACAAGCTTGTTCATGGGCGAAAGACACACCTTAATAGGTAAATTCCTTGGTCGTGGATTCCCATAGATGTTCTTCGATGAGAGATGAGGGCTAGGTGGGGCGTGGAAGGGCACTTCCTGGTCTTGCCGCTCTCCGAAGGTCTTCTCCTCTTTAGCCTTCCGTTGGAAGAGGTGAAGAATCGGATTATAACTTGGGGTCCTTGGTTGCTGGCAGGTCAATTATTATTTATTAGCACTTGAAAGTTAGAGACCAGAGTTTAGGCCTCGTAAGGATGCTATTCATCATGCTAGCCTATGGATTAGGCTACCTGATCTTCTTGAGTTGTAGGAGAAAGAAAAATAAAAGGATAATTGTCTGTGGCTGGTACTTTGATGGGGCTGGCTGAATGGACCGAAAAAGTTAAAGAAAGGGGCTTTGCATAAGCGAATGTTTAAATTGATATAATTAAAAGTAAGATTTTAAATCCCGTGGGACAAAGGTGTCATGGTTTCTTCATGGAATGGGATGCTCCACTGTCCTATTCCATCTCGACAGCAGTTCCGGTCATGCATC
The DNA here is from genome assembly GCF_000442705.2 of Elaeis guineensis. Taxonomy (NCBI): domain Eukaryota; kingdom Viridiplantae; phylum Streptophyta; class Magnoliopsida; order Arecales; family Arecaceae; genus Elaeis; species Elaeis guineensis. The sequence goes on along the minus strand of NC_025993.2, from coordinate 177,748,329 downwards.
CCAATAGATATCTTCCATCTTTCTCCTCTTCTTCTTTCCTTTCTTTCTTTTTTTTTTTATTTTCTTCCTTTTCTTTCTTTTTCTCTACTTTTCTTTCTTTCTTTTTTCTTTTTCTTTATTTTTCTTCTCCCTTTGTTTCTTTTTTTCATTTTTCTTCTTCGTTCCTTTCTTTTTTCTCTCTTTTTAATCTTTCTTTCATTTTCTTCTTTCCTCTTTCTTCTTCTCTCACTACAAGGATGGATTTTGGAGTTCAGAACCCGTCTCGGTCCCGTTTTCTCACAGGTATGGGATAAGACGGCTAGGACACCCTCCCATCCCGCAAGGACGTAAAATCTTAATTAAAAGCATTTGCCTTGACACAAACAGAAAAGTCCAAAGACAAATGATTTAGTAAGAATTTTTTTATGGAGAACTTCCTGATTTATGTTATATACGTGGGCTGGTTGGAACATATGAAAGAAGAATGCAGCTATATAAATCACAAGGAAGAATGAAGAGTTGAACCTTTATATGGCCCATGGATACATGCAGCAAGGGTTCCGATTACTCCATCCAAATCAGCTGAACAGAAGAACCTATTAAATCAGGCTCAAGCTGTTAACAATCAACCTTCCAACTGGGCACCAGCCAGAAAAGCTACTAGAAGATCACCACCTAAACAGTCAGTATCCAGTGGACCTTTGACAATAGTCTCTGGTTCTTGTTTTGCTCCTCTTAGCGAACAAGAAAGTCAGAGCCGAGCCACTCCACAGCCAATGGAGATAGGATCTTCTTTGGCCTTTTCTATGGGAGCTACTTCTTTCAAAACTGCAGCCAAGGAGAAAAGAAAAAGGTCATCAACCCAAGAAGTAGCAAGGATCTTCATCTTCTGAAGCAAAATCCCCACCCCTCCATTCCCCCCCCCCTCTCCCAACCTTCTAAAGTTTTAGTTGTTGAGGAGCAGGACAGCTTTACCAGCAAATCTAAAACTCAGGCCTAGCTATCTACTCAGACCAAGCAAGAAGGAAGCCCTTTCCCTTCATTACAGAATGGGTTGGGGACCGGTGAGACTATTCCAGCAATCACAGAATCTCAACTATAAGACGAGAGCAGTTCTAACTACAGCTAATGAAGTATGGTGTAAAAAATGAACCATCCATGCTTGACGAGCCTATGCACAATACTCATCGCTGCTTTTGGTGATGCCAAGGAGGACACACTGGGTTTAGTCCATGGAAGTCATAGCGCTGCACAAACCTTAAACTTTAATGAGATGGGGGAACTGGTAATTTCAATTAATGAGTTAGAAGCTGGGATCTCTCACTTCTCTAGGAAAGTATGGAATGAAAGTTTTTTCATGGAACTGTATGGGAGCTGCTAAGCCCCCTTTTGTAAATTAAAATTGTACAAAAGATATATTATGCACATATGACCTGGATATATGTTGTTTTTTAGAAACTATACCATCAGAGAGATCCATGACTCGAATTCAATGGATTATGGGTCCACTCTGGAATGTCTATATGAATCCATTTCTGGACTTTCTCAGGGGAATATAGTTGTATGGAAAAAAGAGTTGGATACAGTAAGTAATTTTTGGGATTATGACTCCTCAGTCCGGACCTAGTTGGATTTTAAGAGTAATTTTTATGCTAGCACAACTGGAGTGCAGTGTAGAATAGTATGGGAATTGGTATCTAGTATTATCAATTTGGGGTTGCCCGTGCTTTATAGGAGATTTTAATTGTATATCATCAGTAGAAGATAAAAAAAGGGGTAAAGCTTTCCATGTTGATAGGGAAGTATGAGAATTTAGGCCATTTCATCAAACCACAGGGATAATTGATCTTGGATATGAGGGGCCTACCTATACTTGGTGTAATAATAGATTTGGCCTAGCTAGGGTTTGGGTGCAATTAGATACGAGCCTTTGCATCTAACCAGTGGTTAGGTATGTTTCCTGAATCAAGGGTGAGTCATCTAGTTCATTTTGCTTCAGATCACTGTGCCATTTCATTATCTATAAAACAGGCCAACTTCAAGCATACCAACCCATTCAGATTTGAGAAATTCTGGCTCTCTTGTGCGAAGGTATTCATGATGTAGTAAGGAGAGCATGGCACCATGTGGGAAACCATTCACCTGGTTTTAGATTATCACTGCTACTACAGAATATTAGAAAGGATCAGGCTTTATATGAAGATATTTTGAAGTTACAAATGCAGGAAGCAATTGAGGGGGCACTTGATATACATGATCAAATGAGGCTGCTTGCACTTCTAGGAGTATAATAAAAATCTGCACTTACAAGAAGTTTTTTGGAGGCAAGAGTCCTGAATTACCTGGCTTAAGGAAGGTGGTTCCAACACCAAATTTTTCCATAGATCCACCATTCTCCATCAAAGATGGAATAAGATTTCAATTTTGCGCAATTCATAATGTCATTAGGTGGAGGATGTTGGAGGTATTAAGGGATTACTTTATGCTTACTTTCAACAAAGGTAGACAGCACAACCTGATTTTATGGATATTTGGTTACCCCCCTTCAAGCTGGAGTATCTGAAGTCCAGAATGAGAATCTAATAGCTGCTATTATAGAAGATGAGATAGAGGAGGCAATCTATAATATGCAATCTGACAAAGCCCCAGGGCTAGATGGATTTCAACCCTTCTTCTTCCAAGAATTCTGGTATCTCATTAAACATGATGTCCTTTTAGCTACAAAAAATTTCTTCAGGCATGCTACCATGGCCCAGTCTTGGATAGACACTTACATAACACTGATGTCCAAGAACCTTGGTCCTATTGAAGTCACATACTTCTAACCTATTAGCTTGTGCAATACTATTTACAATAATGGCTAAAATCCTCATGAATAGACTAAAACTGATTTTATCTGATTTAATTCAGAGGCCCAAGGTGCATTTATCCCAGGAAGAAACATAGCTGAAAATATCCTGTTAGCACAAGAAATTTCACACTCTCTACATAAGGCACCTCACGCAAAAAGCTTCATGATGCTCAAAGTTGATTCAAAAAAGCATATGACAGAGTTAAGTGGCAATATTTGTCTAATGTTCTTGCTCATTTTGGGTTTCATGACAGATTGGTGCAGTGGGTTATGGAATGTCTCTAATCCAAGATTTGCTCTTCTAGTAAACGGTGTGCCTACAGAATGGTTTTATCGTACTATAGGATTGAGGCAAAGGTGTCCATTGTCCCCTGTTTTCTTTTTATCTTATCATCTGAAATATTGTCAAGGGCTTGTTGTGTAATATAATATGATTAGGGCTTTTAAACTAAACGTAATGGATCCATCTATATCTTTTTTTTTTTTGGGGCAGATGATTGCCTATTGGTGGTTAAAGCAACCACCTGTGATAGTATCTATTTAAAGCTAATCCTTGACATTTATTGTTCAGTTTCATGACTGGCAGTAAATGGAGCCAAATCTCATGTTACTTTTGAGTCCATTTCTTATTAAAAGACACTAAGATGAGTCGCATCTTTCATATGCCAATCAAGAAGGGGGTTTGGAAATATCTGGTGGTGCCACTATCAGTAATTATGATAAAACATGATGGAAAAAATGACAACTAGGATAGAAAATTGGCAATGGAAGGCTCTTTCCTATGCAGGAAGAGCAACCTTGCTCCAATTCATGTTGTCCTCCATTCCTATATATTGCATGCCTTGTGTTCATGTGCCCACATCCATGTTGAGGAAATTGAAAAGGCATTCTCGTGCATTCTTACGGAGGCATCAGGTAGACTGACTGGGTTTTCATGTTATATCATGGGAAACAATATGCATGCCTAGAACAAAAGGTAGACTTGGCATTTAATCTTGACAATATAGACATCATCCCTTAATGGGTAAATTAGCTGCTCAAATTCATTGTGGGCTAAAGTGGTGGATGCTAAATACAAATTTAAAGGTTTTTGGTATTTTTATTGAAAATCACATGGATGTTCTATAATCTGGAACAAAATATGCCAGCATGCGTTCCTTATTCAATTTCAGTTTTATAGTCTGTGTGTAATGGTAGCAATATAAATGTTTTCTTTGACATTTGGATTACTACCATTTTTCCATCAGTATGGCCTACATATTTCAATATGGAAGTAGGTGTTTCAAATGCATAGGTTGTAGCCCTTATTTCAAATAATGGAAGATGGAATCGGTCACTCCTAGATGCTGTTTTCCCTACTGATATGATGTCTAGAATTTGCAGAATCCCACTATGGGAAGTGGCCTGATCAGCTTACTTGGGGCAACAGCACACTGAATAAAGCCTCTTGGAAAGAGTTACACTTTATGGTGTCACCCTCAGGTAACGACTTTAAATGGATTTGGCATTTACAAGTTCCTATGAGGGTCCAAACATTTTGGTGGAAAATAATGTTGTGGCAAAAGTTTCCTTGAAAGCTGCATTACATGGTTGGGATATCATTCCAATTCACTCACAATTCTGGGATTTATGCCCATCTACCAATGACGATTGTGAACATGTTATCATTACTTGTGCATTTGCTCAGCAGTGTTGGCAGGAATTAAATCATGAGAGCAGCCTGGACTTTATACCTTCCTCTTTGCCACCTCTTGTGGAACTTGTTTTCCAAGCCATGGTAGAGAGGAGGTGTAAGGCCCTGGTTGCCTATGCTTCTTGGCTATTTTGGTCTGCTTGGAATGAAAGATTATTTCAAGCTTCAGTTATCTCACCTACAAGTTGTTGCAAGGAAAGCATGTTACTGTCATTCTGGTATGTGTCTGAACCATTCTCCTAATTATTCCTTCAATGCTCAGAAAAGGCACTAGAGTAGCTATATTGTGAATCATAACCCTTTGGTTAATACAACTGTTTCTTGTGTCCCCCCACCACTTGGAGTGTTGAAGATAAATTTTTATGGTTCAGAGATTATGAAGGCCATCTTCTTGTAGCTGGTGGTTAGAAGCTTTTCCTTTGTTACATCTTATTTGTGGAACTGGTAGGAGCATGGCTTGGAATTCAGGTGGCAGTACATACTTTGGGTGCTTACCAATTGTGGTTAGAAGGATATATACTCAAATTGTTATATATTGGATCACTAAAAATTCATGTTTCAGACACAGGTCCTCCCCCTTGTTAATGAATATGATGTGGAATGGAAAAAAGCAGCATGTGTATTTGAAGTATCCCATATTTTCACCCAGTCTTGAATCAAATTTTGGCTGCAGATGCAGCTGGAGTTCAGTTCTTATGGGATTAGGTCCAGCTTTTGTTGTAGTTATGAAGTATGTTTGTAACTGGTTTCAGTTTTTATTTCAGGCTTGCCTCCTATATTGTATCCAAAAAAAAAAAAAAAAAATCACATGTTTTTCAAAATCTTAATTTTGAAATATGGTTTTCAAATTTTACTATTTCTTGACCTTGATGTTTTGTTCTAAAATAAAAGCATTACCTTTTCAATAGCCAAACTTTCCTTTTGAAATTGCGTGATTTAAGATTCAAAAGATGTTTTTGATGATAAAATTCTCACACCATGGTTTTATATGAAAAATAAGGGCTGGTTGGATGTTGGGCCCATGATTCCACAGGATTTGTGGGTTGAGCTAGTACAAATATCAAAAAACATTGTATTGGAGGTTGGGCTAAGCCTACCATCCAAGACTATCTTTTATATAGGAGAAAAAAATCTGCTGACATCATTTTTTTCTCCCAAGGATTTGGGCCAGTCCACTCCAAAAGCCCCTAGGTATTAAACATATAAGTTTAGTCTAGGCTTCTTTTTTCTAGTTGCGCTAATCTAAATCCATGAATCTCATAGATTTTTTTGCCTGGATATCCAAATAGGCAGTAGGTCATTTTTTCCCCTATGGCATTTGGGCTAGCCCATTCCAATGGTCCATAGGTATTTGAGAATGTAACTTTAGTCCAGACTTATCTTTTTTAGTTGCACTAGTCCAAATCCATGAACCTCATGGGATTTTTTTCTTGGACATCCAAAATAAGGGCATGTTTGGATGATTGGGCGTAAAATTCATTGGGATTCACTAGTTGGACTAGTGCAACTAGGAAAATAAGTCTAGCCTAGGCTTATATTCCCATATGCCCAAGGCTCCTGGGTATTTGGAAATATAAGTGTACCCCGACTTATTTTTCATGGCTGCACTAGTCCAACTCATGAATCGTATGGATATTGGGTCCAATCATCCAAACAGATCTTAAGTTTATAAACATTAGTTTCTTTTAAAATGATTTAGAGTTAATTGTTGTCATTTTTGGACATTCTCATATTAACCAAAAAAAAACCCTCTTCTTTTGGTTCCACAATTTGCAAACTCAAAAACTTAATATCATGAAGTTTCTTGTTTCAACGAATAACTTGGACTATTAAAACCACAAATTTCAAAATATTGTTTAGGAATTACCAAGTTTCTTGACATTCATTTTTTTATTTCATAAGGTTTTCTTGCATTAGGATTTAATACCTTTTTTTTTTTTTTTGTAGTTTATGAGCATTGCTTTGTGAGAATGTAAGTTCCGCTTTTGAAAAAGGTTTCAAAATTCAAATTTTATTGAAAAATGAGGTCACCATTACATTCTTTTCAAATCTCATTTTTCTTTAAATTGGCATTTTGTAATTTTCAAGAATATGTCCTTGTGGATAATGGTTTTATTGTTATAATAGTGCTCGCTGATGCAAAATTTTATTGGAAAACCTTTTGTCGATTTTATTGTTTTCTTTCAAGAACTAAACTTTACTTTTGAAGTCATATGTTTTCTTTTCTTGTTTCAGAAATTAAAGATTTTATAATAAAATTTCCCTTGCAAGTGCATGTTTTGATTTTCAAATTTTAAGTTCAAGTGGCAATATCATATCAAAAGGGGTTTTGTATTTTATGGACATTCTTATTTTAAGGTCTTAACTCCGATTTTGAATTCACTAACTTTGAAATTCAAAACTTCGTCCAAAGAAAAAGGGTTCATAATGATAAAGTTATTTTTTGTTATAGAAATCTCTTTTTTGTTTCAAAATAAATTTTCATGATTTAGTTATATTTTCTTTTTAACAAAATCCTTTTGAAATCACAATTTTAGAGGTCAAAACTTTCAAATTTAGAAAGTGTTTCCCAAGCTACAAAGTTTTCTTAGATTGACCAAATTTTGTTAGAATATATATTTTTTGTAGGTTATGAATGTTCTCTTAATAACCAAATTATAATGTTGAAATGGCAAGTTCCAAACATATAAAATTTTGAATGGTTTGGAATCATAAAGTTCTTTTGCTTTGATTTTTATGTTTGTATTATCCTTTTGATAACTAAACTTTTGTTTTGAAATTTCATATTTTGAAATGCAAAAGATTTAAGTTAAAAAAGAAGCCTCTGCACTTCGAAAATCTCACATCATGATTTCGTGAACATTTTTCCATTTAAAACAAACTCCTTTGTAAGAGCTTGCATGTTTCAAAACTAGAGAGTCCAAAAGTTGGGTTTACCATTGCATTGTTTCCTAAAATCTTGGTTATATTTTAAAGTGAGTTTTTGTCCTTTTGGATGTTCTTGTTTTAGCAAATAATCTTCTTTTGAAATTTGAACATCACAATTTGCATAGTTCAAACTGTTTGGAGTTTGGAAAATTGTTAGATATAAAAAATTTCTTTGCATTGACCAATTTCATGGAATAGGCTCTTGTAGTTATGAATGCTCCTCTTTCAAAAATTAAATTAAAATTTCAAAATCACACAATTCAAAATTAATAAAATGAGTTTTGAAATAAGGCTTTGAAATTGTAAGAATTTTTTATCTTCTTTTTTTTTTTATTTCAAAAATTAGATCATTCTCCTTTTGTCAACAAACTCCATTTTGAAATTGCATCTTTTAAAATTCAAAATTCTATTGTTTAAAAAGGTTTCGCTCCCTTGGAATTTTCTCATGTGCTACCAAAATTTCTTTTGTAATTTATTAACATTCTGTAATTTTAGCGATTTAAGATTAAACTTTACTATTGGAAATGTAAGTTGTGAAATTTGTAAGTCTTAACTTAGTTCAAAAGAAGTTTTCTCAATTACAAAAGTTTTCTCAGATCTTTTTTTTTTCTCAAAATATGTTTATGTCATTTTGGAATATTTTAATTTTAATTTATAAACTCCTCTTTTGAAATCTTAAGTTCCAAAGTTCAAAATTTTATGCTTGGAAAATGGTTTCATAGTTTTAGTATTTCCTCACATTAGCCAAATTTCAATGAAATAGTTTGAAACATGGTTTTCAAGTTATAAAGTTTTTGACCACTATGTTTTTTTGATTGGAACACTATTCTCTTAACAGCTAAACTCTACTTTTGAAATTGCTTGTTTTGAAATTCAAAAGTAGTAAGTTCAAAAAAAGGTTTTACAGTTGTAGTTTTCTTATGTCATAATTTCATATCAAAAAGGTGTTTTTACTCTTTACCAAAAAAAAAAAAAAGGTGTTTTTACTATTTGTGGACATTTTTCTTTTGGAAACAAACTTGACAATTGGAATTCAGATTTTTTTTTTGAAATTTAAAATTTAGCCTAGAAGGAGGATTTTTCAACCCTTACGTTTTGTCTAAAAAGTTGGTGCACCATTCTTTTAGCAGGTATTCTCTTCTTTTGAAATTACTTGTGTTGAAATTTGTACACAAAGTTTTCTTTTGTCATTGTTTCATTATAAAGTTATTTTACAATTTTGAATTTTTTTATAAGATAAACCTCACACTTTTGAAATTGGATGTTTCAAAATTTAAAACTTAGTCTGAAAGAAGGGTTCACAATTAGAAAGTTTTCTCATATCTCATTTGTTGTTTTAAAATTAGGTTTTTTTGTAGTTTTGGAATCTTATTATCTTAACAAATAAACTCCACTTTAGGAATTATAATATGTAATATTCAAAACTTTTGAGTCTTAAAAATTGTTTTGTGGTTACAGAAGTCTCTGTTCCATCAAGTAAATGTCATCAAAAAGCTTTTGTAGGTTATGAATATTCTTGTTTCTATTGATGAACTTCACACTTTTGGAGATTCAAAATTTTAAGTTGTAAATAAAATTTTGAAATTATAATTTTTTTTGGTTATTATTTTTCATTCTAAAAATTAGAGAATCATAAATTTTTTTTCTTTTGGTAAACAGAGCATCATTATTTTAGCAACACTTCCTCTAATACTTGCATTGTTCTAATTTAAGAAAATTTAAGATCAAAAATGGTTGCACTCTTATGAGGTTTCTCAAATCTTCAAAAAGTATTTTGCTTGAAAATGAGTTTTTGTAATTTAGAAACATTCTCATTTGTCAAATAAGGTCCTATTTTGGAATTAGTACATGGAAAGTTCAAAATTTCATATTTAGAAAATGGCTTCCTGGTTATAAAAAGGTTCCTCACATTGGCCATATTTCATCAAAATAGGTTTTGTAGTATATGAGCGTATTACAACTTTGAAGTCATATGTTTTGAATCAATAAGTTGAAGCTGGAAAATGTTTTGAAGTAATAAAGTATTGTGACCTTCATTTTGTTGTTTGAAAAATTGGAGCATTATCCTATGAACAACCGAACTCTCCTCTGAAATTGCATATTTTGAAATTCAAATATTTTATATTCAAAAGTAAATTTCACACAGTTTTCTGATTTTATGTTTAAAAGCTGTTCTTGTGTCAAGAAGGAAAGTTCACAGATGCAATGTTTTCTCAAATCTTTTCATTTCAAAATGAGTTTTTGTGATTTCAGAACATTATCATCTTAACAAATAAGTTATTTTTTGGAATTAAATTTTGCAAATTTTAAAACTTAAAGAGTTTGGAAAACTTTTGTATTGACTAAATTCATTGGAATACCTTTTGTGGTTTGTGGAGGATCCTGTTTCAATAACTAAACTTTATTTCTATAATCACATGTTTAGTTTTTCTAAAACTTTTAAGCCTGAAAGTTACTTTTTTTAAAAAAATGAGCATTATCCTTTTGATGACAAAACTTCCCTTTTGAAATTTGCATGTTTTGAATTGAAAATTTAATGTTCAAAAAGAATTTTGCTTTCATAAATTTTTCTCATGTTGCGATTGTGTCAAGATGTGTTTTTTTGTTGTCTATGAATGTTCCCCATATAAAAACTAATCTCCACATTTTAAATCACAATTTCATCATTCAATACTTTATCCAAAAGAGGCGTTCCCAATTAGAAAGTCAAATATTCTTCTGTGTTGAATGATTTAGGAACATTTTCATTTTAACGAGTAAACTTTACTCTTAAAATCACATTTTTAAAGTGCAAAAATGTTTAGTCAAATGGAAGGACTTACAAATTACAAACCTTTTTCAAATCATGATATTTTTTTCAAATTGATTTTTTATCATTTTTTAACAATCTTAATTTAGCAACTAAAATTCCTTTAGCAGTCCCAAGTTTCAAAAATACTTTTCATAGCTTATGAACTTTCTTCTTTGAACAACTAAGCAACAATTGCTTTTGGAAGTTTTTCAACATTGTCATTTCAAGAACCGGTGCCCTCTTTTGAAATTGATATTTGTCAATACTGTAAGATTTTATTTTTAAAAGATGGTTATTATCTTGATCTTTGCAATTGCAAATTTTTTTTAGTGTTCATGATCTTTGCAATTGCAAAGATGGAGCATGGAGTTGCAGTTGGTTATGTCTGTGTTTTTTCTAGAGATAGGTGGCTTCCTGACCTTTTCAACTTTATTTCCTTTGTTATTGCAAGGATAATGCAAGGTTAATTGCAGATGAAACCGATAAAAAAATAGAAACTATGGTTAAGATTTTATCCTTAGATAAAGCACCTGGTTTGATGGTGTTGAATAGTTGGCATTATGCCTATCATTAAATGGGATGCTTGTCTGGAGATTTTTTCTACTTGAGAGCCATGCGTTATTTATTGTGAGCCACTTGATGTATTTGTGCCTACAACGAACAATGCAAGAGATGCAATGGGCTTCTGGCTCATTTCCTTGTGCAATGTTGTTTTGACATATTGTTCTGTCTTGAGCTCGTTTTGGATTTGGTTTGATAACTTAAGTCTTGATGAATAGTATCATGGTCATGATAATAATAGTCATTGCACTTAATGCATTCAAATCATGATTCTAGTTCAAATATGTTCATAATTGATTTTATAACTTTATGTCATGACATGTTTTGATGTTTGGATTTGCTCAATCTAAATTATTACTTTGAACCTAAATTCTCGTCTTAGTTCTTAAAATATGTAACTAGATTCTCCTATGATGCATTTGGATGTTCTAGAAAATCATAATATCTCAAGATTTTATCTATTTTCTGAAATGACAAGTCTTTCCCTATAATAGTTGGTGCCTAGTCATATATTGATAATTCATAAATGCCTCTTAATAGAAATTTTCCATTTTATATCTATATATCACTCATCTTATGGTTTTCTTTTTTTTCAGAAATGGTGGATAAACCATGATTTATAATGTTTCAAAATACTCCCAGATCATTAGCATCAGCTCTCATTACGTTCGCTTGGCCAATCTCTCATTTGCGAGTTAATGCTTAATTTTTTTGAGAATCTCACTTTTTTCTCATTTTGGATCATTTTCTTTTAACAACTCAATTTTCTAAATTATCTCAACTTTCTAAATTATCTCAATTATCTCATCTTTTCTACTGTTATATAAGTTCATACCGTTGTTATAAGAAAAAAAAAAGAAAAAACATTGAATATATTGCTTGTTGTTACTATATTTTTTGGGTATGTTTGCTAACAAAATAGGTTGTAGGGGTACCAGTGATAGTACCGGTCGCCAATCAGTATAGTATGATATCGATTCGATACCATACTACACTCGGTACGGCATGGCATGTTGGTCAAATTTGCATGCTATTTCTTTTTATGATTTCTAAGATATCTAATCAATTTTTCGTTATTGCCTGAATAATTTTAAATCTAAATTGATGTTTCTTAATGTTTGTGTCACTTCAGTACACCCGTGATTAAACAGTGTGATGCGGATTTAAATCTAAGGTGAATACATAATATTATTTCAGAGAGAAATAGTCTTACGAGAAATAGATATTATTGAATCCTAAAATACTCTAATCAATTAAAAAATATAAAATATAAATAATCAATACATATCGAGATTTAGAATTTATCGAATGTTGATGTTGTTCATAAATGTCTAGATCATTTACATAATTGGTTTAACGTCAATCCATTCCTTTAATCATATAGCATTATAGTCTTCTATGCTAATCCCATAAATATGCATGTTAGATTGTAACTTGTCCCAGATCTCTTGCTGAAGCTCTGGTTCTGAGAAGTATTGTTGAATTGATAGTACAGCTATAAAGAGACTCATCCGAATATATCGACAACAAAATTCAATCCATAAGATGCTCTGGATTATATAAGATAGTAGCTGCTGGAAGATGATATCTCGAACGTACTATACCGTATCTGTATAGATCATAAGCTGCTTGTGGATGTGGATAAGAGGATTTAGAATGATGAAGAATCTAATAGTCCACGGATCCAACTCCATGTATGAGGTTATCTGCAGCTGCATGATATCTTGAATGATTTCAAAAAGCTCGTCGTTTGTATGAAATCGTATCTTTGTGGGCTCTATCAGCTCATTTACCATAATCCTTATCTTATGTGACATGTGTAAATTGAGATTCATTAGTAAATTGAAGATCATCTTGCAGTTACATCTTATAATCGATGATATCATATCCTTCGCTCCTCTGACTACCAGATTCATAACCATCAGAAGAATTATTGTCACCATTTTGTTTAATCTTTGAATCTGAATGAACTGGATTAACTGACTGCTCCATCCTCTCTATTAGGGCTACAATTATCTTCCCTTTATTTTTGCATTAAGAAGCTGCATGTCCACTCGTCGTGCCTCAGCTTGATGTGGCTGATCAATTGGAAGTTTGCATGGAATATTATTGATTGTCCATTGCTTAGCGTCAACCCTACTCTTGCTAGCTATGAAATCGGCTGGTTGTGGACATGATTTTGGCTCATCAAGCTTCAGCTCTTGTTGTTGGTCCACAATCTATCTGATTATCAGATCCTCATCATTAACAGTCATTCGCAGTCGGATTCGAGTACTTCAACTCAACTTTCTCTTCAATATATTTTAGTCTCAACTTTAGATCATAATGAACATATATAAGATCATTGAGATATTTATGTGTCAGACATTTTTTCTATTTGCTATGGATAAGGGTAAAGATAGACCAATTATGCTTACAGCTACTTGAGGAGACCTTTTAGGAGAGCATTTGAATAGCAAGTCGTTTTAAAATAGGAGCCGTCAATCCAAAATGGACCCATTATTTAGTTGCAAAAGTATTGAGATTGAATAAATTAAAAATAAAATTATATTATATTAGACTTGTTAGTAGCTACGTAATATCAAATAAGAGTTGTTCATATATAATTTATTTGGATTCATCTTTTTTTACTTTTGGCCACATCTGTTATAAAGCTATCGATGCCCTTTCTAAATATCTTCTTAAAAAAATATATATTTGTTATAATGTGTTATTGGTTGAAGATATGGTTAAATTAGAAAAAATCACTTAATCTAACTTCTTTACATGCATCACTGCGATTTCTGGGTCGGACTTCGTGTTGTATACTATGTTTCATAAGAATGTTAGAAGCTCGTCATCCATATTTATCTCAAGCATGGTTCGCCGTACCGGGCCGAACCGCTCGGTACGGGGCGTACCGAGTCGGACCGATCCCTTACCGGTCCGGTTCGGGTCTTTTTTTCGAAAAAAGACCCCGAACCGCACCGAACCAGTGGTTCGGTGTGGTTGGGCCCATACCGCCCGGAATCGGGCAGTACGGCTCGGTTCTGGATCGGTTCGAGGTGAACCGAACCGTACCGCCTATAGAAAGGGGGGAAGGTGGCTCAGTTTGATGAGGATCTTGTATTTTTTTTGGTATCTGAAATAAAATGAAACCTCAAGCACATCTCTCTCTCTCTATCATATCTGTTATACCATCTGTCTTGTAGTATCCGATATGATGTATTTTATCATATTGATATGTTATTTCATATTATATCAATATTTGGTATGTTGTTTTGTACCAAATTGAAATATATATCGGTATTATAATAGAATGGTATCAATATAAGATCCGGTATCGAGATTGTAAAGCTTGTACCATGTATTAGTTTATCGGAATCCAACTCGTAAGATGAATTTGATTTGGTTTTTCATCACCAAACAGATGGAAATATCTAGAGAAGCATTCTGAGAACTTGAGAAGAACCTAAAAGAAAATTTTGAACCTCTGATAGCTAGTAATAGAGATTCCCCGCCCCAACAATTACTAAGCATTTACCATTATCCTTCTCCCTGTTTGGTACCATGACTCCTTGCTCATTTAACCCTGTGCATTCGTACCGTTTTAAGTATTCGTTTTCACAACAATTAATCGCAGTTGTAACAGATAGTTTAGAGGCCTCAACAAGATTTTAAAATAAAAATTTCAATATTATAATCACACAACACTCAGCATTTATGATTAAAAAAGAAGCATGGGCGATATCTAATATTTCAATTAGTAACTCAAAATGGCATCATAAAATTGAATAATATCTGGTTGTATCAATATCATAAATCTTGTGATGCTAGTAGTGGTATATATGTCTCAGAGTTAATGAAGAAATTCTTATGGTGGAATCATAAAATTGAATAACTTCTGGTTGCATAATGTTGTGATGCTGGAAGCTTAAACTGTTATATGCGATATCATATAGGATCACAATTGGAGCAAGACTTTTCATAAATAAGTCAAATAAGAGAGAGTTCAGGTGTTTTACCATCCTAATTTTAATCAAGTTAAATGGTTGAGGGCTTTATGATGTGTTCTGAATCTTCCAAACCCATTTTCTTCTGCATGAAACTGATTCGATTGCAACATATGGCTATTAAGAGTCTTTGTACTGCAATCTAACTCCAAATTGAACCCAAATATATCAATAATATGCAATATAATGTCATATTGAAGTTGTATTTATTAATTATTAACTTCAAAAAATCAAAAAAAATAAAAATCAAAAAAAATATTGTGTACCAGTATCGGACCGATACGTCCAGGCGTACCGTGTGTCGGTACGGTACGGTACCGGTATCGTACCATATCGGTCCGGGACTGGCACGCCGTCCGGTACCGGTACAACGAACCTTGATCTCAAGTATCATGTACTGGAATCTGAGGTTTAAATATTAAGTTGCAGATAAATTTTAGAATTGAATAAGTATATTTATATAAATAGAAGAGCAATGAAATTATTAGTATTCTTGATATACTATTTACGTGCTAGATGTAAATTCCTACATATCCGATTGTCCCATCGATGCTTAATGATTTAGATGTAGTCATGAAAATGTTTCGAATCTGTCGACCTAATTTGATCTTTTACCCTCAATCATGTGATACAAAAAGCCTATCTGGGGATATCTTTCACTGTCCATGGTCTGAAACACATCATCTAAAGGCTTGATAACTTTCATTATATTCTTGGTTCACTGTCAGAATATCTATCTCGTCGTTAAGTTCTCCATATTGCTCCCCTTAATGTTTATCCTCGCATATATATTCTTTTGCCATTTGGGGCTAACAAACATCTGAAGTAGGTATATTTTCTTGTCAATAAGGCTATTAAGTGCTATATAATTCGTAGCAAATTATGTAACATCTAGTCTCCATATGTCTCTCTGTATATATCATTGCATCAATGATAGGATCCATGGGTGATTGTAAATGAATTTAGAATAGTCTATATTGAGTCTACTTTCTGCACCGTACTAAGCTTTCTAATATCGATCAAGATCATATCAATATAATATATAGCACATGGTATTTAGAATATATGTGGCCGTTATTGCATCAGAATCTTCTATATGACTCCATATTGTGGCCCATTATCGATGATAACCTACATGACATTCTGCTTTCCAATCTGATCGATCATCTCCTCCATCAATCTGAGGATATATGTTGCATCGTATACCTGATCCAAAGTATTAATGAACTTTTGAAAAATATTTTTCATCACAATATGTCAGAAAATTAATGATGCTCTATCTTGTAAGACCAATCCAATCATCACACATCACTATAAGTCCATACATTGATCATTTATTCTAATATGATGCAATCTATTTCTATAATTTCTCATTTTTGTCAAAAAGCTTACTGTAGATGTCCTTGAATCTTGGAGGATTTACACCTGAACTGGTAGTGTGTATAGATGCAATGACAGAGCGATAATATGTGTTGCATGTCGCATGCACTGGAATATGGCTAGAGTGAAATCAGGATGCAATAGCTCACTACATATCCTTTTTTGTCCTTCAACACATTATCAACCCTCTATTGCTTAAAATCCTTACTAGAAAATGCATATGGATCTAAGTCATGAATTGTGACTCCAGCTAGGATCTCTTTAGAGGACTTATTCATGTTGCCAAAAGCTCCAATATAGAAGCAATACAGCTCGCGCCTTTATTGATAGGCTCTCTAACTGAGCATGTCCTCCTAAACTCTAACTCTCCTATAGTGCTCACAGAATCCGACTCTGACTCATAAATTGATGGCCTAAACTGAGTTCTATACTTGACTAACTCCTCAAGCCGTTACTGATCTTCCAAGCCCACATTCATGGTAGTCTGGATCTATCTCCTCATCTGAGATAGACGCTTTCTCAGACTCCTTGGTGATAGAAAAGTATTGTGCAACTTGAAGGTCCACCTCCACATTTTTTTTTAAGTCTTTTCCTTCGCTGCTTTGAAATCAGCGAAGTACTTCTCCATCAGTTAATGGACCTCTTGCAGGCACTTTCAGTACATAGCTAGATCAGGGTAACCATTAGTCAAATATTACTTCAACCTAGTTATCGCTCATTTGAACTTTGTGTTGCACCAATTGCATTTTCAATGGTGCCGATCTAAGAGCATCTATTTGTGGTCCGAACAAATGTCATGCTTTGGCTTCTTTCTTGATGGATCTACTCCTAAAGGTTGAACAATTACAACAGTTCAGTAATTATATAAAAATAGTAAAGTTTTGCTCTCCTAATTTTTATTTTTAATTAACTTTATATTTTTTTATATTTTTAGATTAAAAAGTATTATAAAATTTAAAAATTATGAAAAAAATAATTTGATCTTATATTCTTGTAGAATTCTATCAAGGATGCTATATATATTATTCTAAGATAATGGGTATGTATGAAATGATACTTATTTTTTAATTTCATTCAAATTTAAACTTAGACCACTATGCATATGATGCGTCAAAATTTTGATAAATGGATACCAAATTTATGTCAAAGAGTATTTCTTTGTTTACCGTATCTGGTGTAAAAAATACATTGTCCCATTTGATTGGGCCACATAGCCACCACTTTTCAATACACATTTAATGCCTGTAGTTTTTTTTTTATTTAAAATTTTTTTTGTTTAAAAAAATTATGACATCCTATGGCTATATTATGACATCCTGCGGTCAAATTATGACTTTCTGCACACAAGATATTATAATTTGGCCATAGGATGTTATAAGGGACGGATATTTTCATCATTTAAAAATTTCATAAATTTTTAATGACGAAAATGTCTTTCCCTTTTTATGACTTTTGAAAAAAATTATGGCATATGATGTGTGAAAATTTTGATAAATGGATACCAAATTTATGTCAAAAGTAGCTTGCAAGTTCCTAAATAATATTTTGGTTTAACAATTAATTTTTGAATTTTATTTTTAAATAATTTTTTATTTTAAAAATAAATTTTAATTTAAAAAAAATTATATATTTAATAAAAATTAATGATTTTAGTGTCATTATATAGTTCATCTATAAATCTGCAATATATAATAACATCATATCAAAATCAATAATTTTGACATGATCTCTCCTCATTTTATCAATTTTCATAGATTTTAAAATTGAAAAAAAAAAGGAAGAAGAAGAGGAGAAATAGAAGTGGGAGATAAGCTTACATACCTCTATTTGTTGAGTTCTTATTTTGTACCTTGCTTGTACTGTAGAAAGGGGGATGTTTTTTTTGGATGATGAAAAAGAAGGGAAGTCACTAACCTTTCTTCCTCCCACAATTCTTTCTTTTAAGATTCCCCAGGACCTCCACTATAGCAAGCAGCAAGAAAAAGCAAAAAAAAGGGAATAAGGTTGAACCACTGTATCAAATCATGTGCTTTGGACCGGTTCAGGCCCTGTTTTATTTCTTAAGGCCGAACTGATCCGATTTCACACTGGTTCAGCTCGATACGGATCGAACCGGATGGTTCAGATTTGATGAACCATGATTGCTGATGTTTTACCAGCCAAAGACTCAGCCAACTATAGGAAAAAGAAGTTCAATATCTTATGTTGCGCTCCGTCATTAATTGTTGCTTTCGCTTTTTTGCTGGTCCTCTCCAGATAAGTTTGTCTTAGGTTTCTTATCCCAGCCAGCAACTGCACTGGTTGCTTGATCACGACAAATTTCTTTCCTTCCAAATCAAGTCAGTCACTGAAGTTCTAGTCATTCCTACAATCGATCAATTTGTGATGTTTAAAGAGAGTCCTCTCTTTACTTCCAATTAGAGATGTTCCTTATTTATCCTTTGTCACAGGACTCTCTTGTTGCGCCACCTTTTTTTTTTTTTTTTAAAAAATTAATTTGAGTATGATTTCCGTAGTCCTTTTGATATTTGTCCAAAAAAACCCATCAAAGGAATCAGTTAAAAGACACTATTGGTGATGCGGCTGAGCCTGGAGGTACTTTACCCATTTTGAAGAGCTAGGTAACTATTGTATAGGTTCTGTATCAGTATCGGACGGCATATCGATATTGGATCGATATAATATGATATGATACTATATCGATCGATACACGATATATTTCGATATATCGGTTCGATATCGATATAAAATTTTTTTTTTTCATTTTTTTTTGAATGTTCAAATTAATAATTCATAAATATAATTTCAAAATTACATTATATTACATATTATTGACATATTTGGATTCAATTTTGAGTTAGATAGCGGTGTAAAGACTCTTGATTCAAAATTTTAAATATATATTTATTTATATTATATTATAACTGTCATCTTAAAATTAAAAAAAAATATAAAATATGTATTAAAATATAATTAAATATTTAAGTACAAAGTACAATAACTAATATACCAACCTCAAGATCTATTCTGCATTTAATTTCTCGTCGAGTGTCTGTGACGCTCGTAGATTTCTGGATGATCAACATAATCTGAAAAGATATCAGTCCAATCCTCTATCCAAGCTGTACCGTACTCTTGAATATTCATCCCATAAGGCATCCTCTCTGGATTGTAAGACATCTCAAATCTCTCACTCAAACTCTGGCTCTGAGAAGTATCCTCAAGATGATGGTACAGCTGTGGAAGAGTCCATCCAAATATGTCGGTAGCAAATCTAATCTTTAAGATGCTTCAGGCTGCATAGGATAGTAACCACTAGAAGACGATGCCTTGGATGCACTATATCCATGTGGATCAAAAGTGGCTGCGGATAATAGGATCCATAATGCGAGGATGATTCAGATACATCCATGGATCTTACTCCACATACAAGATCGTCTGCAGTTGCATCGTGTGCTGGACGACCTCTAAGAGCCCGTCATCTATATGAAATCGGCTTCCCACGGTCTCTACCGACTCATCCACTATGATCCCTATCTTGTGTGGTATGTGTAAACTGAGACTTACCAGTGAATTGAATATCACCCTGTGGCTGTATCTCATAAACAGTAGTCTCCTGTCCTCTAGTTTCTCTCTGATCATCAGATTCATAACTACTACTACCTGTATCATCATCACTCTCTCTGATGTTCGAATCTGAGCCAGATAGCTCCTGTACTCTCGAGAGTGGTGCACGTGCAACTGTCTTTTTTTTTCTCCTCTTGTGCCCCTCTGTGACTGAGTTTTCTGTGATTGTAAGGATGGATGCCTTCTTGCTGACTACCGACCTTGTTTATACATCTGTCGCTCGAACCTCTAAGAAGATGTATCGAACATCGAGTCATGTGATGAATGAGTTCCTTGTGTCTCCTCAGGCTGTGGCTGATCAGCTGGAACCTTATGTGGAATATTTTTTTCTATCCATTGTTCTGGATCTAACTTGATCTTCCTAGCTACCACACTGGCTGGTCGTGGAGGGGACCCCGACTCATCAAGCTCTGGCTCCTGCTGCTGAACTGTAAGCCATCCGATGATCGGATCGTCATCTTCGTCAGCATAATTATCTAGCGTCGGATTAGTGTACTTTAACTGTACTTCCTTCTGAATATATTTTAGCCTCAATCTCAAATTATAGTGAACATATACAAGATCATTGAGATATTTTTGTGTCAGACGATTTTTCTGTTTGCTGTGAATAAGGACGAAAGTCGATCAATTGCGCTCACAGCCACTAGTAGAGACCGTCTGAGAAAAAATACGGATAGCCATACGTCTCAAATTTTCTGCTGATATTTCAAAATGAATCCACCATTCAGCTGCAAAAGTAAAATTACATATCAAATTTGATGATATTATTAAGCAAAATTACATATCAATCTATGCTGCTCATTATTGATATGTAATTTACTGAATTCATCTGCTTTTTACTTACGACAGCTGATGGGACTTCAAAACTGTCTGATCTCTCTCTAAATTATTTCGTTTGAAAAAAAATATATTTATTAAATTTATAAACATATCATTGAGTACAGATCGAATTCAGTTGAATAATCACATCTGTTTTAAACTAGCATACCTCTTGCAGATACAACGACGTGATTTTTGAATCGGACACCATCTTATATGTGACATTATGAAGAGCAGCGAGAAGCTCGTTGTCCATATCTATCCCGAAAATGGTATACTAAAATTTCAGATTCAAATAATAAGCTGCATATAAATTTTAAGACTGATTAAGTACGCTTTTAGAAGCATGCTTTGAAAAAATATTTTAAAATATTTTTGAATCCATGTTTACCGGCTAGATGCAAATCTCTACTCATCTGATAGTCCCAACGACGCTCAATGATGTTAATAAATTCTTGAGCATGCTTCGGATCATGCTCACTGATCTGTTTCTTTACCCTCTCTATCATGTAATATAAGAAGCCCATCTAGAGGTATCTCTCACTGTCCACGATGCGAAGTACCTCATATAATGGCTTTATAGCCTTGGTTATCTTCTCAGCCCGTTGCCAAAATGACTGACTCGTCACCAAGTTCTGCACACGACTTCTATCAGTGCCTGCCCTTGCATATCTGCTCTCCTGCCACTCGACATTGACAACTATCTGACGTAGGGCTACTTTTTTCTGAAGAAGACTATCAAGTGCTATGTAGTTGGTAGCAAATCGTGTGATACCCGATCTTAAAATCTCTTTCCCAATATACATCCGCATCAATGAAAGAACCCATGTGTAGTTGTAGATGAATCTAGTAATAGTCTGGACAATCTTTACTACTTGCTGCACCCTACGAATCTTTTCAATATCCATCAATATAAGATCAATGCAATGTGCAGCACACGGGGTTCAGTATATCTGCAGTCATTGCTCCATTAGCAACTCTCTGGCAGCCTTATATTTTGGTTTATTATCTGTGATGACCTGCACGACATGCTGCTCACCCACTAAATCAATCACCTCCTCCATCAGATCAAGGATATATGTGGCATCATGCATCTTATCTGAAGCATCAATTGATTTGTGAAAAAATATTTTTTTCATCACAGTATGTCAAAAAATTAATGATACTCCGTCTAGTAGGACCTGTCCAATCATCACACATCACTGTCAGTTCGTATGTAGGCCATTTAATTTTGTAAGAAGCAATCCATCTCTGCAGATCCTCCTTGTTGCTGTCAAGAAGCTGATCGTAGATGTCCTTAGGTCCTGACGGATCTACACCCTGGTCGATAATCTCTATGGCTGAAATAGCAGATCGGTAGTAAGGATTGGCTGCTGCATTTGCTAGAATATGACTGAAATGAAATCATGATCTAATAGCTCACCACATATCCTTCTGCTTATCTTTTTTCAGCATAGTATCAATTCTCTGCTGCTTTGAATCTTTGCTGGGCAAAGCATGTGGATCCAAATCATAGATGGTGGTTCCTGCTAGAATATCTTTGGAGGATCTCCTCCTACTGTCAAAAGCTCCCAACAAAGAAGATATGCTGTGTTTGCTCCCTCTACCATCAGGCTCTCTGATTGAGGTAGTCCTCCTTAACTTGAATTCTCTCCCACCGATTGCTGATCCAGACTCCGATTCGTAGCATGATGGTTCAAATCGCTCTTTATAACCAGCCATCTCCTCCTACCGATACTGATCCGTCATGCTCGTCTGAATGACAGCCTCAATCTGTGCCTCATCATCTAGAGCAGAAGCATCCTCTGACTCTCTAGAATGATAAAAAGGTGGCTCTATAGCTCGACGGTCTACTTCGGTCCTTTTCTGCTTTATTCTTTTCTTCACTGCTTTCGAATCAGTAAAATATTTTTTCATTAATTATTGGATCTCTTGCGGATATTTTTGACACATAGACACATCAGGATAACCACCAGTCAGGTGCTGCTTCAATCTAGTCACTCCTCCCTTGAACTCTGTGTTGCATCATTTGCATCATCAATGATGCTGAGCCGAGAGCATCTCGCCATAATCCCAACCGATGTCACACTCTGGATCTTTCTTCTTACTCATTTCTGCAGTTATAACAAAATACGATAATTTAATAATTATTTAAAATATATTATATATAAAATAAAAATTTATGAATTCAAAAAAAAATGTTATGTGCTTCAAATAATTATTTTGAATTAACTATAATATAACACTAATTTTGTATATTTTTTATTTGATAATAATTTTTATTATTTAAATATTTATAAAATAAAATTTAAAAAAAATCTCAAGTTAGATTCAAATATTTCAATTGCTTGAATCATTCTAAACATTATTCTCAATTGCATACCAAACTCTAATTTTTTTTTATTTTTTTTAATTTTTTTTATTTTTTAATAATTTTTTATATAAATAAATATATGTTAAAAATAGTTGATTAATTAAAGTCAACGAACGTCATGCTCTAAATTTTTTTCTTATAAATATCTGCAAGTATAACAAAATATGATAGTTTAATGATAATTAAAAAAATTATATATAAATTTAAAATAATTTAATAATAATTTTAAAATTTATAAATTCAAAATAAATATTATATACTTCAAATAATATTTTTAAATTAACTAAAATATAACGCTATTTTTATATATTTTTTATTTTATAATATATTTTTTTTTATTTAAATAATTATAAAAATATTTTTTAATTTTAAGTAGCTTGAATCATTCTAAACATGATTTCAAAATTTTAATTTTTTTTTAAATTTAATTTTTTATTAATTTTTAAATGAATAAATATTTAAAAATATTTTAAAAATATATAATTAACAAAAATTAATAATTTTAGTGTCATCATGTAGATCTTCCAAAGATCTATCACATATAATTAAATCATACCAAAATCATAAAATTTTGGCATAATTTCTTCTTATTTTCATACTTCCTCATTCTTATCCTATTTTTAACAATAAAAATAAAAAAAATAAAATATTTATTAAGAGAATAACACATTATCTTACCTCCGGTCAAAGATCAGCCTCTCCTCGAACCACTCCTGCAATTTGACAGAGTTTTTCTCTTTTTTTTTAATTTTTCAGAGGTCTCAACGAAAGTTCTCTGAGACTTCTCAGAGAACTCTAGGCATCGGGCTGCCACTTAAAAACAACCCAAGTCCCACTTCCCTCACGCCCCCCTCCTCACTTTTTCACGTGGGGTTGTCGGTATGGTTCGGTTCACGCCGAACCATTTCATACTGTCCGATTTTGGACGGTATGGACAGGAACCGCACCGAACCGGGTGGTTCGGTGCTGTTCGGAGGGGGTCGAAAAATCCCCCAAACCAGATCGGCAGGGTGCTGGTCCGATTCGGTATGCTTCATATCAGACCGTTCGATCCGGTATGGCGAACCCTTCAAACTAATAATCGCAATTAATTATATAGAGTTGGGAGATCCCTTATTGCAGAGCCGCAAGGAGAAAAAGAGCTGTTGTTAGAAGAGGTGAGACTACTTTTAGATCATGGAAATTCATTCAATCCACTCAATACTTATTGATCTTACTGTTGCAAATTTTGGGGCTTAACATGGACAAGGAGAGTCTTCGACACCTTTATTAGAGCATATGAGAAGCATGGATGGAATGGAATAGAAAGTATAGGCTTTTGGAATGGAGGCAAGATGGAGGAGGAAGTCGAGAGATGTGCCAAAGTTTTTATAACAAGATACAAGGAACTGAATGGTATAAAATTTCAGTCTATCTTTACTAAATGTATTCAGTGTAACCAGAAGTAAGGGCACTCAGTTTTTCCTTATTAATATTTTTTTCACTCGGGTGTAACCAGAAGTAAGGGCACTCAGTTTTTCCTTATTAATATTTTTTTCACTCGTCTGTATAATCATGTTCAATCCAGAAATTGCTTGCTATTGAAGTCCATTTCCTGAAAGTTTGCACATTTTGTGCTTTGCGTTCTCCTAGATTATGTGTGCTAATAATTAAGAATATTGAAAGGGAAGATGCAAGAATTTCTCGGAAAGATAAGATAATGAAGGCAGTCAGGAAGAAGTGGCATCGCCACAAGAATCCATGCCTTGAATTGAAAATTCAGCATGGCCAAAATAAAGTGAACTTGTACAATGAAGAATACGATTGTTTCATGGCAAGCTATAACTTGATTTTCATTATTTTTACTTAATAATTTCTTTCACAAATTAAAAAATCAATTCTGAACATAATTTTCATTTATATATGGTCCATAAACCTGGTTATGGAAACTAGGATGAGCTGGAAGCAGCTTTATGCACATCTCCCGTGTTCCGCTCTGACTGGTTTTAGTCATGCACAACTCAAAGAGTTAGCTACTCAAAGAGTTAGCTAGGCAATGCGATATGCTTATCTGACTCATGAAGGAGAATCAAGAATATGGTGAACTAGAGACACAAGCTCGAAAAGAAAAAATGCTTGCCAAGATTTACTTATTTATCGCCCTTTCTGTTTCAGCTGCACTTAATTTTCCTCTATTTGGGTGATTGATTTCTTGATATAAAATGCTATGGAATTATTTATCTACGATTTCCTTGCTCCTTATAACTGCTTTACTGTCAACAATCAATTCAGATAAGCCAAATGGCCCAAATCTCATTCACCATAATGCAAAAGATACTATTATAAATGCTTGTATACTCTCTTTGCACTTCATTACGTAATATGTTTGTATACTCTCATGTAATCATGATTTCAAAATTTTAACTTTTCCAATGTCTTTATCCTTATTTCTTCAAATATTGATTGCATTCCAATTTTTCTTTATGCTGTTGTTGGCAGTTCCTTTTATGAAAGCCTCTCTTATTTATTTGTGACTCATACTGAAACCCCATTTCCATGTGCTCTAGAACTTGACATCATCAAAGCGCTCCAAGATAAAGGCAACAGATATGGAGACTCCTGCATTGACTCTTTTAAGAGATGAAAGCAATTGGTCATGGATGACTATTTAAGCTTGGTAAGCTTACATCATTTTACTACATCAAATATATGCTCTTTATTATGTCCATGACTTTAGACCATCTCTCCAGCTATTGCAGACCATGGTTATAACCATAATCGATAAAGATAATTTGTCATCCTTTCAATTTTTCCATTTCATTCTTCTAAGAAGAACATCCAAAATTTTTGAGATTAGGTATTTGAACCATGATTAGGACACTGAGGTCCCGATTTTACATTGTAATATAATATATCGTAATATTAATTAGTGAAGGATTGTAGATAACTGTGATACCGTTTGACCTAACTGCAGGTTCCTAGATCCCTTAATTAGTTTACATTGTTTGAGCTAGTTATGGGATTCTAAATCCTGGGATTTGCTCAGATTTTTTGTATCATGGTATCCGATGCCCTACAATCAGTTCAGAATCTTTAGCTAATTGTGGGATTAGGGAACCCCTAATTAGTTCAACTGTTTCTCAAGGTGCAACACACAGCTTTCCGGTTAGGATTTCTAAGGTCCTATCTAAATCAAATATTTGGCCAGTATTACTCTTTATAGAAGCATAGATCTCATCCACTGTTCCATATATATTTTTTTTAGTCCTCACGTCATTATACTTTCAAATACTAAGCTTCACAGATTAGTTACCATTTTGCAAGGAATATCCCTATAAGTGCATCTTTGAAAATGTATCAAAATTGGCCGGACGAACATAATTTTTTTTCACTTTTGCTGCTTGAAATTGTATGGCCTCACATCAGTTGATGCATTAGAAGCTCAACTTACTAGCCTGCCAGAAGAAAAATCTCTACTTGGATGAAAAAGTAAAAAATGGAAAATCTTTATTTACTAAACTTGGTGAGTAATAAACACTTCAAAAGAAACTTTATCTCTATATGTTGCCATTCCATATTACAATAGCAAATATTCATATTTCATGCAAATGGTAGAATTAAAGTATGGAAAAAAGATAACATTTGTGCTGAACAGTGCTCTCTCCGTTTATTGCTGGTGTGTTGCTGAACTCCCTGAGCCCGAAGCATGGTCACTTTTGCAGTGACTGGATGAGTGTATCCTTGGCTTGGTCTTTTGATGGCTCCTCTTTGACATCCATGGCTCATTGGCATCCTCTCTGTGGCTGAAAACTGCATTCCATTATAATAGATTTTGTTAGGTTTGAAAAGAACAAAGATAAAAAATCTCATCAGGGGGAGATTTCTTACAACCTCACCATGAGGACCTGCTGACACCACCACCAGTTCCTTTCATGTGTAAGGTTGTTACGTGAATATCAAGCACCGTCTCATTTTGCATTGCTCTATTTCCATCTCCTCTTTGCCCTCAAATTTATAGGGCTTTTTGCATCAGTGTGCAAATTATTGGTTTGAAGGATTCATCTCCCAGGTCATTGCAATTAGATCTGATCTTATCCCATTCCTCAATACTGGTCATAAATAGTTGGACGTGAGTTGCCATGCATCTGTTTACATATGCATGGGGTTTCATGCATGGATTTGTCTCGGGATTATTATAACGGTGAATTAACACATTATCAGATACAATGATACAGGCATAGTTAAAACGTGCCATTTGTGAAAGAATTTGCCGGTGACGGAAAATTCTCTCAATCAGGAAAAAGAAGCGCAGAGATTTGCCAAAAACCCAGAAACACTAATCCTACCTAAAATGTTACTGATTATTAACCACTTGGCAACAGCCCATCTCTAGTTGAACAGTTTGAAGATGGTCATACCTTGCCAAAGTCCATGCAGAAATGCAACTTGTGCTCTTGATCTATCAAGCAGCATTCATGATGGACCCGCTATGTCATGCCCCCAATCCGAGATTATGAGTCGAAGATCATGGCAACCGCCGCATACTCATAGGAAGCTTTTCTTATAAGCATGCAAAGCATCTCAACATGACATCGTACACATAAAGTTAAATAAATTTCAATCTTAATGATCAAACCTTAGTTCAAATAACAAATCAAAACTCAGTGTCAAAAAGGAAGATAATTGTCTGACAAAGTCAACACTTAAAATAAAAATCTTGCATCAATTCTGAGAAAATAAATCTTAAATCAAATAAGCCAAATTCATCTCTAATCGCTCTCCCAACCGAATTTCGTATCACGCTAATTTTCTGGATCTGTAGAGAAAAATATAAAACTCATCATGAGCTAAATAGCCCAGTAAGCAGTGTATACCTTTATCTGAATAAATCAGGCAATAATACGGTACATATCGGTTTACTGATAATAACAAAATCAATATATAAATTCATGAATTCATAATTTAATTCATCACACTATCAATCATGTATAAAATTTCAATTCATCATAATTTCAAATTATGCTTATCATCTTAAATTCATCAAATTCTTAAGTTCTTCTTACCAATCATGAACTATGACCACATTTTCTCTGTGACAGGGTCATAATACCGCGTATCTTCTTGTGGTAGGCTGCAAATCATCTGGCAGCAAAGTCCTTCGGAACTGTTAGTCTCGCTGGCGGTTTGTCGCTGGTCTCTCTGACGACATGTCGCTGATCTCACTGGCGACATAAATTCTCAGGACAAATCATTTGCCAACGTATATGCCTCCATTGACGGGGTCCTTTACATAGCCAGGTTGTCAATTCATATCATCTTTCAATTTATATATTATTTCAATAATAATATAAATAAGTGATATTCGAATAAATCAATCATATCATTCTTTATG
Organism: Elaeis guineensis; assembly: GCF_000442705.2. NCBI lineage: Eukaryota > Viridiplantae > Streptophyta > Magnoliopsida > Arecales > Arecaceae > Elaeis > Elaeis guineensis. The sequence continues at coordinate 177,719,963 of NC_025993.2, read as the reverse complement.
ATCATACATCATCATAAAAATTTTCAACAAATATCATCAATCATAAATAATTTTCAACAATTATTTTCAATCACAATTAATTTCAATAAATATTTTCAATTACAAATATGTCATGAAATTAATATAATTTAAATTTATAATTTATCAGATAAATTCAATAAAAGTAAAACACTATTTACCTCAAAAAAAATCCAAACTAGGAATCCTAGAAATCTTAAAAATCATTCTCTGAACCTGGTACGTCAAATATCATATTTTTGATCAAAATTTAATCAAATTAAAAAAAATAAAAATTTCTAAAATCCAGTGTCCTCATATGGATTGACTAGATGACGGTGTCTAAGATTTTGGATTGATCCATGAAAATTCTTCTTGTATTTTTTTTATTATTACTATTATTATTATTATTATTATTATTATATTTATTATTATTATTATTATTTAATCCATTAATCTTAAAAAAAATTCAAGAGAGATAGAGAGCAGAGAGAGAAAGTCTCTCTCTCCCCCTTCCTTTTTCTTTTTCTTTCCTTCTTCTTTTCTTTTCTTTTTCTCTTTTTCTTTTTTTCTTCCTTTTTCTTTTCTTTTCTTTTTCTCTTTTTCTTTTTTTTTTTCTTTTCTCGGGCTCTTTCCTGGCCGAAACAGGAGACCGGCAGATCCCCTCCTTTTGACCGATCGTTCGGGCCACGGCCGACACGGCGAAGGTCAACGGCAAGGGGGGCAACCCTCATGAGTTCGGAGAGGCCTAGACCGGCGGTTGATAGTGATCGCCGACGTCGGAAAATCAAAGAGAAGAAGAGACCAAACAGGGATCCCTTCTTCGACGAAATCTAACGACATCCGTCGTCGGCAGTCATGCCCACAGGCACGGGAAAGAAGGGAGAGGAGAGAAGAAGAGGAAGAAAGATTTACCTCAGCCTCCGGTGACCCCGTCGGCGAGAAATCGCGGCGAGCACGAATCAAGGGCTGTGGCTTCAATCGGAGAAATCAGGGAGGAAGAGAGGGAGGAAGACCGGTGGGGGGGGTTTCTTAGGAAGGGAAAGGCCTTTTTATAGAGAGCCCCAGGACTCCTGGTGGTCCTAGGACTCCCGATCACGGTGGCTCATCGGAGAAGAAGACTCATATCGGGAGTTTTCTTCCCCAATTCTTTGTTTTCTTTTTTTTTTTTTTTTTTTTGGACTTGGGCTTAGGTTTTCTCAATCGGATTTGGGCTTGGGTCATCACACACTATGAGACTTTTTATTGTAAGCATATTGAAACACAAGATCCTTGATCAGTGTTGATCCATTCCTACATACTGTGAACAACCATGTGCACTCCTTTATAACAATCTTGAAGAGTATCCTTTTGCCTGCTAAGCCCGAACTCTGTTTCCAAATTTTGTGAAATTTTTCTGATCAGCTGCGGAACTTCCCATTAGGCCCCGATCTTGCCACTGATCATAGCTTCGATATTCAGCAAATCCACATCCAAAGTCATGTTTCTTGTTCTAGCTTCCTTGGATTGTAGTACCCCCAAACCTTTCTGATCAGCCCCTCATTCTTAGAATACATCTACCAACACTCAGATAATTGACCAAATTAGACTATCCATTGTGACAATGTCCCTCACGACAACTTGGTTGATTTCAAGCCAAACCTCTAGATGTATCTCTTGCTTGCATCACCTATTGATGAGGATCATCTTTCGTACAGCATACATATGCATTCATTAAAAAAAAAAAGAGGAATACATTACAAATCTTGTGCTTACACACTTTATGAGATAATTTTGAAATACATTAAGCTTCATTCAGTAATCATGATGAACCTCTATAAGAAGTGTCAGTGTTGCTGAACCAGCGGAACACCAATTTGTTGTGGTGGCTTAAATAATAGTCCAGACCCAACCAAATGGTTTAGTTTGTCAAACAAATGCAATGAAGAAAGTCATAGTTTGTCAAAATACGTGCAGATATACACTTTTTTTCAATATATATCAACTGGTATTCATAATGACATTGTTTAACCTGACCTTTTATGCTGGGCAATTAGAAACACAGGTTCTAATTTCATCCTGCCCGATCAATTTCAACTATAGATATGGACCTTATCTGCTGCTTCATTAGGCTCTTGAAGAGTATTCTTTCGCTTGACAAGCCAGGAAACTCTCTAAAGGTTGATCAAAATTTCTGATCAGTTGCTACACTGATTCCCAAGTTCTATCTTTTTTACCCCCCAAAAAAAAAAGTTCTATCTTGAAATTGATCATAACTTCCATATTCAGCACATCCATGTCCGAAGTAACACTTCTCATTCTAGGTTCCTCGGCTCTACAATTCTTTCCGAACAAAAGAACACATCTAACATCAGGATCAAAAGTTTAAACGGCAATTTAAACTTGGAAAAAATAATCTATTTCAAAATTCATAAAAAGGGAATATAATCCACATTCTGCTTACATGCTTTATGAGTAGCTTTTGAAATAAAGATATCAGGTTGCATTGCCACCTACATACGAAGGTACACGGAGTCATAGCTCCTAACTATTCAAAAAGGTGCTCCTTGCCGACTACTGTTGGAAGGTCCAGACGACGCAGGCACTGGTGGCAGAGATGTCAATGGGCTGGATCGGCACATGGGCCGGCATGGCCCAATATCATTTTGGCACGGCGTGGTATGACATGGTTATCATACGTATCGGGCCCGGCACGGCCCAATAACACCGTGTGTGTCAGGCCAAGATTTTTAGGCCCATGGCGTGGCACGGCATGACTGCTTGCGGGCCAGAACGGCACAGCACGGCACAAAAATTTTATTTTTTTTATCGTTAACAATTTTTATTTATTTACATAAATACCACTAACGGTAAAAAAAGGGTCAAAAAAAAGAAAAAAAATCATTTTAGCCCCTCCAACAGCTAGTTTTAAGGATATTTTTGTCCATTAAACCCAAATTTTTTTTTTTATAAATATCTAATCTTTTTCACATTTTTTTCACAACTCAATTGCAATCTCTCCCATTCCCCTACCCTCACAAATCTCTCAAAAGCTATTAATCTCTTAATTTTTTTTTATTAATCAATCTTATTTAGTTTAATTACATAGTTAATTAGTTTATATCTTGCAATTTGGAGAGTTTGGTTTAGTGAATTGAAGGTCTCAGAAAGAAGAGAAGGAACTTGATATCTTATTTTCTTATCAATTTTATTATTAATTTTATTTACATTTAATTTAATAAATATTTAATTATTATTATCTAATGTTAATTTTTTGATGAATTTAGGAGGAGGCATTTTTCAAGTTATCAAAATTTGAAGGCTTTTTCAATTGTTACTATCAAATATCAATTTTTCTTCCAAAATCAAGTTCTATCGTTCTATTATATTTTTGTTTGACTATTTAATTTTTATTTGAAAACTAAAAAAATGGAAGGTTCATCATCATCGAGATCTAGATGTAATAAGGGAGAAAGGCACCTAGGGTTAGTGAGGATACATCACCTAGGCATAGTATTCATATTTCTCATCCAGTCTTATTTCCACATGAAATGCCATTAGGTAATGATTACTCATCCCCTACCATGGTCTCCGTGTAGTCAACACCATCGATAGAAATCCCCGATGATGAGGAAACCACTGATGCTACCAGCGTTACTAACAGGAAAAAAAATCTTTTGTATGGAAATATATGGAAGTAAAAGAAGTTGATAGTATTTTGAGAGCTTTTTGCACTGTTTTGTAAAGTAAAAAAAAAAATTTGTGCTAGTTTTTAGAAAAATTTTATGAGTTTATTAATCTTTTTTCTCATTTAGTTTTTTCTAATTTGTATGAAATTTATGCACTTTTTGCAGCTCACAGGAAGAATGATAATTTTGCGCAAATAGTTGCATAAATAGAGGCCAAAATTTTAAAATATTGAGAAAATATACCATCTTTATTTTATTTGGCAGCAATAATGGATCCTAGGGTTAAATTAAAAGGCACAAAACAATATATAGAATTATGTGCTACTTGTATGGATTCTAGCCCTATAGCATCTTATTATGATTTTATTCATTGCTCTCCTGTGCAATTATTTAACACTTATAGGTCTAGGTTTGGTGAGCACATAACGTCAACCACTTCTTCTCATGAATCAAGTTCAAGCATTCCACTATGAATAGCTCGCAGAGATGGTGATAGGCATGTTGGTGGTGAACTACAAGATCATCTTGATACTGATTGGTGCATACTTTTGAGTGATAGGAACATTGTGAATTTACATATTTTGGCATGGTAGAAAAATCAAGAATGAGCAATGCTAGTTATTTTGGCATTGTGAATTAGACGGTCTACAAGTAGATTTGAAGTAAAATATTCTTCCATCACTTTTTATTATTCTAGGGTTTCATTTTATGATATCTATGCTATCTATTTCTAGGGTTTTGGGCCTCAAGTGAATCTCTCAAGGACATAATCACAGGTCTTGGTTTTGGTCACCGGATTTATGTAGTCAGAGCTTTTACCTTTGTTTTCATCCTTGCCATAATTTGCCTTTTTTTTTTTGTAAGCGCCATAATTTGCTTTTAAATGATAGACAGATAGGATCAAACTCTACTTCTTGCTTGTGACGAGTTGCAGATAGGATCAAACTCTACTTCTTGCTTGTGACGAGTTGCTATTGCTCTCGACACACAATGGAAGCTTCAAAAATCTGATACAAATTGGAGTGGTACATAACATCTTGGCATTTAGTTACAATATTAGCAAACTAATTAATAATCAAGGAAAATTATGATATTAAACTTCATAAATTTATATATGCAAAATACGTATAAATAATATTAACTTACCAGGTTTCTGGCCTCTCACGTTTCCTAAACCATCCATTCCAAAGAATTGTTTCCTAATTTGACAAAGAACTAGTAAAAGTAGAACCATGCCCAAGTCAATACGAAGGATCTCACAAAGGTTTAACATCTATTGCAATGGAAACAACCATGCTAATGGAAAACGTGGGCGGCAAAAGTATTGGAGAGCTTGTTTTATACAAAAATAATACGTGAACGACAAAAAAGAAATACTTATCTCATTAAAGGAAGTAACCAGAAAATATATTCACACATGTAAAAAATCACCAATTGTGTAGATTTCTGTCACTGTATTTAATGGGTTTGCTTTCTGAATGATGAACTACTAGGTTAAAAGTCTTATAAGATTTCTAAGATGACTGGAATTAAATCTAGTAATTAACAAGTTTCTTCATGGCGGCAATTAAGGGCTTTTTTGGATAATCCGATAGGATTGGGCTGGGTTTCATTTTGGATTTGAGGATTAGGCAGCCTATTTAGGCTTTGGCTTACATCACCCTAACCCCGTGAGTCTCCATTATTTCTTGATCACTCTATGAATGTTGTAGTTGGTTGATCTAGGCCATACTTAAGTGGAGTGCCTGATCTACGAATGTGGTAGAAAATCTAGTCCAATTCTGTTGGACTACTGTATCACTCTTACAGTGATTCTATTATTCCTTGAGAGTTATCTGATTTGGAGATCAGAGGCTCCCCTACTAGACATTCTCATGAAGATCCACACATGACCTCCTTCCCTCGGCTGACTCCACTGATCTATTTAGCATCCCATCAAACCCTCCAGTAGACCAACCGGCTCAGCCTCCAAGTCCGATCAGCTCCCAACAGCAACATGTTTTAATAAGTCAATATAGGCATCGGTTTACCATATGATTGGCATAAAGTTGGACATTTCGTCAAATCAAACATGGCATAAAGTAAATATTTTGCTTAGCATTAAGAAAGTAGACGAAACAGAACTTGATGATTTCCTTGATGGTAATCAACCATCCAAAGCTGACAAACTGCTGCCTCTGAATAATCAGGTATATGCTATGAGAACATCACATAAGCATAGTATAATGTCTCATGATCAGCAAGAGAATAACCAAACTCCAAATTAAACACACTACTAGTTTTGGTTTTTTTTTTTTTTTTTTTTTTTAAGGTCCATATTAATTCATAAGATGGGAATCCATTGCAAATTCCTGCTTACATACTTTACAAGTAGATTTGGCAATACATTATCTTCAATCAGAATTCTTGATCAAACTGGGTCAGCAATATTCTTGATCAAATTGAATCATGAACCTCAGAAGCAGAGACCCAATTCCACTATGTGGCTCGATAATTTGTAGGCAACCGATCTTCGACTTAAGACGTTCATTGATATGTTTACAGATGACCGACACATCTAACTTCAAGATCAAAAAGAAACAAAAAAAATACATACATATTCACAGAAAAAAGAATTCATCACAAATCTTCTCCTTTAACACATCGTTTGATTGTTGAGCCAAATGAGCCGATAGCGTTCCCATCGTTGAATCCAAATGCAAAGGATGCACTTCTCTGCTTCAGCATGCAAGTCACTGGGAGTCAATAGATGCAATATGGACTCTTGGTGAGGTTGAGGTCAAGATGCAGCTCTTTGTTCTGCATGGTGATTCCTAGGTTATTGGGGAGGGAGGGAGGGAGGGGGAGAGAGAGAGAGAGAAAGAGGAGTCTTCACTTTTCTCCAGTCTCATAAAGCCCCGGATTTTCTCTTTTTTTTCTTTTTAAAAAAAAAACTATTAGCCCTCCCTCCAATTGCTGCGTTAAGTCCCGGATTTTTTTTTTTCTTTAAAAAAAAAGAAAAAGAAAAAACTACCAGCCCTCCCTTCAATTGCTGTGCGAACACTTTACGGCAAGCTGGGCGGGGTAGGCGCGGGTCAGGTTTGGAAATTTTTTTATCTATTAATATTTTAATATTTAAATTTCAAAATAGATTGTTATTTAACCATATCTCCATCGCCCGGGATCTTGTTATGGTCCTGGATATCAGCCTAGATATGATATGGCCGTCATAGATACTGTTGATGAGATCTCTGCTATCTCTTTCTATCTTTATTCTGGATACCGGTAGAGATGTGGGACCTCGAGAAACAACTTCGACAGTTCCAAAATTTTTGCCTTCCATCGCGGTTTATCTTAATACGGACCTGTGAGATGCGGGCTTGCAAACAACACGATGCTCGACGTTCACGGTTCCTAAAATAGTAGGTTGACAGATAATTAGCCTTGTCTGTTTTAACGTGTTTAATCTATTTAAAATTTATTTAATTTTGATAAGATCTATTTAATTTATTTAATTTGATCCAATTTATTTATTAAATAAATTATATAGATCGTATTATCCACTAAAAAGTTTAAATTTCTCTCTGACTTTCGATCTCTCGGAGTTGAAGTTGATAGATTTTTAATCTCTTGCGGTCAATCCCCTAGTCGCCTGATCGCCGGGAACGAGTGCCTGCAAAAGAAAGTCCACACTGATCGGAGGTGGCTCCGACGGAGACCCTCCGACGGTCAAGTCAGAGAGGAGACTAGGCAACAGTGAAAAGAAAATAAGGAGCTCAACGAGAGAGAGGGAGCAAGCCCAAGAGTTTTTCGAAGGGACCTCTAGCACTGTTACTTTCCCCGATATATATAGTGGAGCATGGTATGGCGCCGTCATTAATGGCGCGGACAATTGAAGAATTGTCAACTCACTGAAGACTGTCAGAGTCACCGTAAAAATGTCAAATCGCCGTGAGGCTGTCAAATCGCTAGGATTGACCATGCCTTAGGTGGGATAATGCCCCTAGACGGCAGTGCCGCATGCCGTTGTCAAGACTGACAGTCTCTGGCAGTAATACGGCGATTGGAGGAGCCGACCGACCATAGATCGGCGGCCAGCTGAGGGGCGTCGGGTGAAAATTTGGGCCCCTCCGACAGTCAGTCGGGCACTTTGCAAGAGTCGGGCATCGGACCCCATAGTGCAGTCGGTTGGGAGAGCGGAAAAGGTCTGTCCGACCGACGTATCCTCGGTCGATCGATAGCCGTCGATCGGTCGGTAACGGCACCCGTCGGTCGGTCGGTCAGTGAAGTCGGACGTCGGACATGTAAGCCCGATGATGAGTCGGCATGAGTGGGGTCGGTCGGTATTCCCCAATAGTTGCCCCCTCCACTTCTGAGCCGGATGGTGCACTGGCCGATGTCTTTGTTTGGGCAGCAGCGTCGGGCGAAAGGAGAGGATCCCCAGCGTATCAAGTTCTGACCGTCCCGTGGGCTGATATGATGACCGTACCGTGGGTTGACATGATGACAGACGCCTCATGAATGTCGGACGATTCGCTGGCGTCCGACGTCCTGTCGGTGTCAGACGTCCTATCCCGTCGGCGCCAGACGTCTCTTCCCATCGGGAAAAAAAACCGTCGTTCCCGCCGCCCCTTCGGGGATACGAAATGTCACGGCCTCTGTGCCACGTGGCAGGTGCTCATTGGGACAGATCCGTTGGAGCGGATGGAGGTGACGTGGCTCGATCTGAGGATGGGTGCGTCGAACCGTCGGACCAACGAACGATCCGGATGGTGCCACATGGCATGATCTGGGAATTCCTCGTTGGTCGTGCCTTCATCTCGACCGTCGGGGGGCACTATATATACAGGGTCGCCCATATCCAGGTTTTTACCCCCCTCACTTTGCTGTCGAGACTCTGTCCGCGTAGTCCCCTGTTCCAGGTACTCCATTTTCCTTCTTCTCAGGAGTCTTCTCTTTTCCTTCTAAGGGCCTTCCCCATCTTCATCGTCTCCCTCCTTGCTTTTCGCCCTTCATTCAGGTCCATGGCCAGAACATCCCCACGAGGAGGTCGGTCGGGAGAGCCGACTGACGACCCTCGGTCGACCCCGGAGGTGGAGGTCTCTTCACTTTCGGGGCCGAACGTCGATCGGCTCCGGGAGCAATATTGCATCCCGAAGCATTTTCGGCTGTTCGCCCCTGGTGCCAATGGTCGGGTTAATAGCCCGCCTGAGGGCCAGGTAGCCTTTTACGTTGAGGACCTCCGAGCCGGTCTTCGCTTCCCGGTCTCGGAGTTCATCTGAAACATCCTTGACTATTACGGGCTATGCCCGACGCAACTTGCGCCGAACTCGGTTCGGCTAATAGTCAGTTTTACTCTGTTGTGTCGGCTTTTGCCGACTGACCCTCGGATTTCCCTCTTCTGAGCCTTCTTTGTCCTCCGACCCCACCCTAAAGCCCGAGGGTGGTGGTACTTCAATCCTCGGAAGGAGCTTTCTTTCATCACTGGTCTTCCATCGTCCATTCACAGATGGAAGAACCAGTTCTTTTTCGCATCTTCTTCTACTCCTTGGGGGTTCCCTGCCCGTTGGAGGAATCTCCGAACCAAACCGAACGAGAATAGTCGGATGGAAGCCAAGGACCGGGAAGACTTTCATCGATTGAAAGACATCTCGGTGCCGAAGTAGAGGGAGCTCGTCACTGAGCAGGCCCTGTACGACGCCGGCCTCTGCCCGGTCCCTCGCTTAGGTCGGTTTTTCATTTTTCTTCCCCTTTTTTTTTTGTCTTCCCTTTATGGTGTTGACCATCTGTCGTCGTTTACAGATATACCGCCGAGGTCAAGACTGACGGTAGCCGACGTACGTCAGTACGTCGTTCGGAAGAGGCCGGCGCAAGGGGCCGGGCCGTCGCGGCCTCCCAAGAGGCCCCAAGTAGCTCCACCGAGCGAGCCGACTGGGTCGGGGGCGGAGCCCGTCATCGCACTGTCGGCACCGATAGTGCTCGTCGAAGTCCCGTCCGAGGGACCGTCGGGCGAGGGCGCAGCCTCGCCCGAGAGAAGGGCGGCCGATGAATCGGTCGACGGAGCGTCGGCTACTCAGCCGGCAGAGGAGGATCGGGATGAGGCGCACGAGCCCGAGCAACCCGCGCCTGCTGCTGCCGCACCTTCGGTTGATACTCGGTCGGGCTCAAGCTTGCCGTCCTTCTCCGACGTCAGGGCCTGGGTGTCCGGCCGAGGGAAGGCCCCAATGGCGTCGGGCGACGAAGGAAGGTCGGCCGGTGATGGGGTGTCGACCGACTTCCCATTCCCCAAAAGTGCGTCGGGCCTTGCCAACCACGACTTGGCCAGGAGGCTGTGCCAGGCGCTCCTTCTCCCAGCCGACATCGAGGCGATGAAGAATCAGCGTGTCTCTGACATGCTGTCTTCATTCTACCCGATGATGATCCGGGTGAGTTTCTCTCTTCTTTATTTTCATTATTGCTTCCGTGAGTTCGGTCTCCTGACGGTCGGTCTTGTTTTGTGCAGCTGGTTTACAACATATCCGAGCTAGAGGTCGGATATCGAAAGTTTGATGATCTGCACGCGGCTTGGAGAGACAAAGTCGCGGCCGTCGAAGCCGACCGGGTCATTCTGGTTGACCAGCTGCAACAGTCGGTCGACCGGGAGGGCCGACTTGAGGGAGAGGTCACCCGACTCACGGAGGAGGTCTCCTGACTCACGGGCGCCTTGGCGACATCGGAGTCAGAGCTGCAGTCGGCCCGGGACGACGCGAAGAAGAAGTCTTGGACCGTCCGTCGGCTTCGGCACGAGCGGGACAGCTTTGCTAAGGAGCTGAAGGCCGAACGCGAGCAGCTTCGAGTAAGCCTCGGAAACCTCGCTAAGGCCGAAGAAGGTCTATCCATCGCCCAGGCCGATGCAGATATCGCGAAGGCAGCAGCAGAGTCGGCGAAGGAGGCCATGGGTTGGGCTGTTGAAGACTTCCGTGACTCGAAAGAGTACCGGGAAGAGCTTCTGGAGAGCGGCTCCCTTTCGTACCGGGTGGGGTACGAGGATGCTCGGAAAGTCGTTCGACGTCTGTACCCGGAGCTTGATCTCAGCAGCATTGTTCTGCCAGAGTCGGAGGCCCCAGCTACAGAGGAGACGGCCGACCCATCACCGGAAGGCCTCACCAGCATGGCGGAAGCCGAAGAAAATGCAGAGCAAGCTACCGAACATCAAGCGGCCCCGACTTCTGAAACCAGAGCGGGTTCATCGATCGTCTCCGGTCGTCATCCAGTGGAGGAGGCCGACTCTGAGGACTAGTCGGTTTTTCCTTTTCATTTCACTTCTGCTTATCATACTTGTAGTCGGGCTTCGACCCAGTTTGTAAACTTGTCTTGATCTTCAATGAAACCAAAGTCAAAGTTTTTGGACTTGAACCTTTTTCCTTCGCATGTCTTTCTTTTTTCATGTGCTGTGGAATGCATTTGAACACATAAGTCGCTAGCCCGATAGATCAGTTAGGACGTTCGGTAATGCGTGCCACCACGAAGACAGAGCAAGTCCCGACTTTGGATCGGCCTTCCGACGGTCGAGGGCTTAAGTCGGGCGTCCTTCGCCCGGTTGTGAGTCGGGCATATTCATTGAGTCGAAAGCCAACCGACCGAAGGATAAGACTTGGCAGTCAGATATCTTTCGACGCATTCAGTCGGATGTCGCCTGACGTGTTCAGTCGGGGAAGCGATGATAAGTCGGATCCCGATACCCTTACGTTGGGTACTTACGCCGCGCCGCGCGATAGACGGTGGTAAGCCAGATATTCTTCGACCGACCGTAGCTCGGTCGGTAAGTCATGAATGCGACAGTGGTCGCGTCATGTGATAGACGGTGGTAAGCCGAATATCATTCGACCGATCGTAGCTCGGTCGGTAAGTCATGAATGCGACAGTGGTCGCGTCGTGTGATAGATGGTGGTAAGTCGAATATCATTCGACCGACCGTAGCTCGGTCGGTAAGTCATGAATGCGACAGTGGTCGCGTCGTGTGATAGACAATGGTAAGTCGAATATCCTTCGACCGATCGTAGCTCGGTCGGTAAGTCGCGAACGCGATGGCGGTCGCGCCGGCATCTCGCCTTTCTTTGGTCGGGGCTGAGTCGGCGAGTTAGCCGATCGTTTGGCCCGAAAGTTCGACCGTAGAAGGAGTGTAACTCCCGTTGTCATGGACGGTTCAGCCCTTGTGAGCGTCTGATACATCATCGACGATTGGGCCGTCGGCTCCGTGTGGACATCAAGTCCGAGTCGGGATGTCGGGACTCATCCTTCTTGGCGAGCGCCGATCATCAGTCGAAGAGTTGAGACTCCGAAATTTGCAACTGGGTTTGTATTCCGAATGAACAGGTACAAAGTTCATTGGTGATACAACTTCAGGTTGTCAGCATTCCAGGTCCGGAGAATGGGTTTCCCTTCCAGAGTTTCCAGTCGGTAAGCCCTTGGCCCGTAGGTGTCCACTACCATGTAGGGCCCTTCCCAATTCGGAGCTAGCTTCCCTTGGTCTAGAGGTTTCGAGACTTCTGCCTTTCTTAGGACTAGGTCTCCAGGCCTGAAGAGCTTTGGCCTGACCTTGGCATTGTAATATTGGGCTACTTTCTGTCGGTGTGAAGCCATGCGAAGTTGAGCCTCATTCCAAAGTTCGGGGAGGAGGTCTAGGTCGGCTCTCCGGCAATCAGAGTTGTTCGGCTCTTGATACTGCTCGACCCTAGTTGATGGCAGCCCGATCTCGAGTGGTATCATTGCCTCCGTCCCATAGGCCAAACTGAAAGGCGACTCTCCGATCGGAATGCGGGGGGTCGTTCGGTAAGCCCACAGGACGGAGTTCAACTCGTCGACCCAGAGGCCTTTGGCCTCATTCAGTCGGGTTTTGAGCCCGTGTAGTATAGTCCGGTTGGTCACCTCGACTTTGCCATTGGACTGTGGGTGCCCGACCGAAGTCAGTCGGTGCGTAATGTGAAACCTCGCGCAGAAGTCTCTGAAGTCCTGATTGTCGAACTGTCGCCCATTATTGGTGATAATGGTATGCGGCAATCCGAACCTGAAGATGATGGACTTCTGAATGAAGTCCTCCATCTTGCGCTCGGTAATCTGCGCCAGGGGCTCGGCCTCCACCTACTTGGTGAAGTAGTCGATGGCAACGACTATGAACTTCCTTTGGCCCGATGTCGGAGGGAAGGGACCGAGAATGTCGACCCCCCACTGAGCGAAGGGCCATGGGGCGACAATAGGAGTGATTTGGCTGGCTGGTCGGTGTTGCACGTTGGCGTACTTCTGGCATGGTTCGTACTTTCGGACCAACTCAGCCGCATCCTTCCTCATGGTGGGCCAGTAGTAACCCTGCCGCAGGACTTTGTAGGCCAAGGATTTGCCCCCCAAGTGACTCCCGCAGATCCCTTCATGCACTTCTCTGAGTGCGTAATCTGCGTTGGTCGGTCCCAAGCACCTGAGCAAGGGAAGGGAGAATGACCTTTTGTAGAGTCGGCCGTCCATGATCACATATTGGGAGGCCGACCATCGGAGCCACCTGGCCTCCGCGGGATCTTTAGGGCTGATCCCGTCGGTCAGGTACCGAACAATCGGATCCATCCAGCTTGGTTCGGCCGTCAGTTGTAGCACCTCCTCGACCTTGTCGATGCTCGACTGCTCGAGATTCTCCACGAACATCCGGCCCAAAGAGTCGAAAGCCGAGGTCGCCAGCCTGGAGAGTGCGTCGGCCCGGGCGTTCTCTGACCTGGGGATATGGGAGATCTCAAAATATCCGAGGTGCGCCACAAGATCCTTCACTTTCTGGAGATATTTTGTCATCGCTGGGTCTCGCACCTCGAATTCGCCTTTGACCTGCCCCACGATTAGCTGAGAATCGGAGAATATCCGGAGGTTGTCGATCCCAAGTTCCTTCGCCATTCTCAAGCCGGCGAGGAGTGCTTCATACTCGGCTTGATTATTGGAGGCTTTAAAGTCGAATCGGAGGGCGTACTCAGTGACTACCCCCTCCGAGCTGGTGAGCAGGAACCCAGCCCCACTCCTCTGAGCGTTTGAAGCTCCGTCGATGTGCAGTACCCAGGTGGAGACCGGGTCAGGCTCGGAGACCGCGGCTCGTCCGGGGTTCACGCCTTCCGACCCTTGGTCGGTCGTCGGGCATTCTGCGATGAAGTCGGCCAGGACCTAAGCCTTTAAGGCAGGTCGTGGTCGGTACTGTATGTCGAACTCGCTGAGCTTCATCGCCCACTTTGCCAGTCGTCCCGATGTGTCAGGTCGGTGCAATATCGCCCTCAGGGGCTGGTTGGTGAGGACCACAATGGCATGCGCCTGGAAGTATGGGCGAAGTCGTTGTGCAAAGACGGTCAGGGCGAAAATCATCTTTTCTGTCTCTGAATATCGAGCTTCAGCACCGCGGAGCACTTTGCTGGTATAGTAGATAGGTTGATGGGTTCGGCTCCCATTTTCTCGGACGAGCACCGAACTGACCATCTCGGGGGAAGTGGCCAAATAGAGATACAGTGTCTCCCCGACCTCTGGCTTCACAAGCAACGACGGAGAAGCCAGGTATCTCTTTAGATCCTCGAAGGCCCGTCGGCACTCGTCCAACCAAGAGAAGTCCTTCGCCTGCCTCAGGGTTTTGAAGAACGGGAGGCATCTTTCGGCCGACCGAGAGATGAATCGGCTGAGGGCAATGATTTTTTCATTCAGCTGCTGGACCTCCTTCTTGGTGTTCGGGTGGCGCATGTCGATGATTGCCTTTATTTTCTCAAGATTAGCCTCGATTCCATGCTGAGAAATGAGGAACCCGAGAAACTTTCCCGAGGTCACTCCAAAAGCGCACTTAGTCGGATTCAGCTTCATTCGATGTTGTCGCAAAGTGCGAAAAGCTTCTTCGAGATCTCGAACATGATCTGCAGTCTACGCACTCTTTACCAGTATGTCGTCCACATATACTTCCATATTGCGTCCGATCTGGTCTTTGAAGACCTTATTGACGAGTCGTTGGTAGGTAGCTCCAGCGTTCTTCAGCCCGAAGGGCATCACCCTGTAGCAGTAGAGGCCCTTGGGGGTCACGAAGGCAGTGTACTCCTCATCTTCGGGTGCCATCCGGATCTGATTGTACCCGATGAAGGCATCCATGAAGCTGAGCAGTCGATAACCGGACGTCGCATCCACCAACTGGTCGATCTTTGAAAGTAGAAAGCTGTCCTTCGGACAGGTCCGATTCAAGTCGGTGTAGTCGATGCAAATCCTCCACTTTCCGTTGGCTTTTTTCACCATGACAACATTGGCGAGCCAATCGGGATATATAGTTTCTCTGATGAAGCCCGTCTCGAGTAGCTTGTCCACTTCTTCGTTGATGGCCTTCTGTCTTTCAGGAGCAAAAGACCTTTTCTTCTGCCTCACTGACCTCATCGTCGGATCGATGTTGAGTCGGTGCGTTATTATTTTCGGGGGGATGCCTGACATATCTGCTGCCGACCAAGCAAACATGTCGGCGTTGGCCTTCAGCAGCTCCGCCAACCATCGTCGTTCTGGGTCGGATAGTTGAGACCCGACCCATACCTTTCGGTCGGGACCCTCCGCTATCGAGATTGGAACGAGCTGTTCAGCCGGTGAACCCCGTTCTTCCTCCTCCCGTTGGTCTAGTTTGTCGATCGTCAGGGAGCCCTTCAACTCGTTGCTTTGAGCGGAGATCTGGAAGCATCGGCGAGCGAGCTGTTGGTCTCCGCGCATCTCCCCGACTCCGTTTTTTGTCGGAAACCGAACTAAGAGATGGTACGTTGAGACGATCGCCTTAAGGGCATTTAGGCCGAGTCTTCCAAGTATGGCGTTGTAGGCCGAAGACACTTGGACGACCACGAAAGTCAAGTGGACCGTGCTTTGTCGTGGTTCGGTGCCGACCATTACAGGCAGAGTAACTTCTCCTTCCGTTGTGACAGTGTCCCCAGCGAAGCCTATCAAGGGCGTAAAGACACTCTTGAGTCGGTCTGTCGATAGTCGCATCCGAGAGAAGGTCTAATAAAACAAAACGTTCGTTGAACTTCCATTATCTACAAAGATTTTTTTACATCATAGTTCGCTATTGTTGCCGAGACAACAACAGCGTCGTCGTGGGGAGTTTGGATGCCCCGAACATCTTCTTTCGTAAAGGTAATTACGTCGTCCGGGCGCAGCCTCTTCGTCGGCTCCCCTCCAGCAGACGTCCCCGGGCCCAGTCGTTTGGAAATCATATTGATGACCCCAGCCGTTGGCTAATTAGCCGTCGCTTCTTCAGTCGGCTGGGGTCGGTGGTCGGCAACTGGTTGAGTTGGCGGGTTCCTCCAGAATTTATCGAGATACCCCCGGCGGATGAGAGCTTCGATCTCATCCTTAAGTTGGATGCATTGCTCGGTATTATGGCCGTGGCCCTGATGGAATCGACAGTACTTCCGTCGGTCGAGGCCTTTTGCCTTCAAAGGTGGAGGCCGTCGCAGGTACTCTTCTCCCTCAATCTCCATCAAAATCTGCGCACGCGGAGTAGAGAGAGGAGTGTATGAGTCATACCTGGGGCGTGTCGGCCTTGGAGTCTGCCGCCGGGGCGACCTCTGGTTCCATCGCGGGGGTGAGACCCGATCGTCGGTCGGGGGCCTGCTAGGTTCGGCAGGGTCCCGACCCTTTCTTCGCTTCTCCTTCGGGCCCTTGAACTCGGTCAAGCGCCGGTCGGAGGCTCCTTCATCCACGCGCATGTAGTTGTATGCGCACTCTAATAGTTCGGCATATGTCCGAGGGAGGGTCTTGTCCAGGGAGTAAGTGAACCGGGATGCCCTTAGCCCCCATTTCATGGCCGAGATGGCCATGTCTTCGTTGAGGTCTCGGACATCAAGCGTGGCCGCGTTGAATCGCGTCACAAAATGTCGGAGCGTCTTGTTTTCTCCTTGTTTGAGGGAGAAAAGGTTGTCCGACGTTCACGGTGGCTTCCGGCTGGTGCTGAAGTGGACCACGAAAGAGTACTCGAGCTGCCCGAAGGAGTGGATACTTCCCGATCGAAGATCGGAGTACCAGGCCCTGGCAGCTTTGTGGAGCGTGGCGGGGAAGCTGATGCAAAGGAGAGCGTCGGTTGCCCCTTGAATCGTCATGAGAGCCTTGTAGCTCTCCAGGTGGTCAATTGGGTCGGTGGAGCCGTCGTAAGGCTCCACATGCGGCATCTTGAACCGACTGGAGATCGGTTCGTCGAGGATGAGTCGGGAGAGAGGTTGAGCGGTCCGGAAGTCGATGTCGTTTGAAGACTTATGCCCGTCCACCAGCAGCTGTGCGAGCCGACGGTCGATTTCCTCGAACCTGCGTTCGTAGTCATCGGTCCGTCGATGCTGGGAGACCCCAGGAGTAGAGTCTCCGAAAGAGTCCGAGAGAGAGGCGGACGGCATTCGCGGTCGCTTCTCCTTCCTTGCTCGTTCTAACTGGGAGGGATAATGGCGTCGGGACCGATGGGTGTCGCACCGCGGCCGCTCCTCCTCCTCTCGGTAGGAGCGCCGTGGCAGGTGCTCCTGCAGAGGCGACGAAGACTGATGCGGGCATCGGCGGCTGCTCCTGGAGGGCATCGGACGCGCCGTCGGTTGTCCGGCCGGTGATGGCGGCAGTCGGACCGGTTGTTGCTGAAGGCTTTTGACCGCGTTCGTCAGCACGGTCATCTGCCGCACGATCGCCGCGATCTGTGCCTCCGTGGTCACCGCAGGGTGCGGAGAGCTAGGTTCCACCGCGGAGGGTGGAGGAGAGGCCTCTTCCCGGCGGGAAGAGCGCCTCGCCGATCCAGTGACCCTCGATCGTTGAGCTCTTGTCTTTGTCATCTTAAATTCTGTGGGGGTTACAATCCCTGGTGCTGTCAATGAAGCACTAACTCGTCACTATGAGCGTTGGTGCCCCCCTACCTGGCGCGCCAATCTGTTGCGGCCAATCCCCTCGTCGCCTGGTCGTCGGGAACGAGCGCCTGCAAAAGAAAATCCACACTGACCGGAGGTGGCTCCGGCGGGGACCCTCCGACGGTCAAGTCAGAGAGGAGACTAGGCAACAGTGAAAAGAAAACAAGGAGCTCAACGAGAGAGGGAGCAAGCCCAAGAGTTTTTCGAAGGGACCTCTAGCACTGTTGCCTTCCCCGATATATATAGTGGAGCATGGTATGGCGCCGTCATTAATGGCGCGGACAATTGAAGAATTGTCAACTCACTGAAGACTGTCAGAGTCGCCGTAAAGGTGTCAAATCACCGTGGGGCTGTCAAATCGCTAGGGTTGACCATGCCTTAGGTGGGATAATGCCTCTAGGCGGCAGTGCCGCATGCCGTTGTCAGGACTGACAGTCTCTGGCAGTAATACGGCGATTGGAGGAGCCGACCGACTATAGGTCGGCGGCCAGCTGAGGGGCGTCGGGTGAAAATTTGGGCCCCTCCGACAGTCAGTCGGGTACGTTGCAGGAGTCGGGCATCGGACCCCATAGTGCAGTCGGTTGGGAGAGCGGAAAAGGTCTGCCCGACCGACGTATCCTCGGTCGGTCGATAGCCGTCGATCGGTCGGTAATGGTATCCGTCGGTCGGTCGGTCGGTGAAATCGGGCGTCGGACATGTAGGCCCGATGATGAGTCAGCATGAGTGGAGTCGGTCGGTATTCCCCAACATAATCTATATCCAACTTGGTTTGCATCCGGCTTGGCCTAACTCTATTGCCACCCCTAAGATTCATTTAGATTTTAGGAATAGATTTTTTAAGTTCAATACCATTTTTTCTGATCAAGGTTGAGATCGTGGAATTCACCACAGTTGCCAGACCTTTTTATGTGAATTTGTTCTGCTTGCCACTTGTTTGAATGAGTTCATCACCTCAATCTTTAATTGCAATTTAAAATCCCAACACCTCAAGAAATCAAAGACAAAAAATTCATATACATATTCAAATTAACCAAGAAAGACTCCGTTACAGATCTTCTGGTTACACACTTCACAAGCCATTATTGAAATCCGATAATATTCTTCAACCCTCTCTTCTATCTCTCTTGTAATGGTACTCAGGTTTTGTTTTTTGATTTCTAGATATATGATTGCAAGGGTTACTCCCCTCCATCTTCAGTATCTCCTTTAGTAGTCTCTTGATCTCTTGCGACCCGGAACCTTTAGAGCCACACTGACCTCTTCATCCTCCCAACGATTTCTTAAGTTGGACAGACTATTAGCAGACAACAAACAAATCAGAAAAAAAAAAAAAATCATATTGTATTTCTAGTGCAAATCATCCACCCTTGCTCTCCGGCAAGCAACCTTAATTTCCTTGTCTTCTGGAGGAACTGGAGCACTCTCTTGTGATGGTTCTGGCACTGCTTTAGATTTATTCACTTCCATTTTGTATCTCCGAGTCCGTTTCCTTCCAAACAAGGGATGATATATAGGATCAGAACTGTGATTCTTAATGAAGAGCAAGGCCGAGTTGCAACTACTGCTGCCGTCCCCGGCCAAGCATGGAAAAAGAGACAGGTAGCATGCATGGCTGCGTGCCTGAAAACTAGTTATGAAGAACCAGGAGCAGCCACTTGAATTATTAATGTGTTTCAATTCCCAAGGTATGTCCCAACTCATAGCCTGCACGGAAGGTGAGGCTTCCGTCCGTTGTAACAAAGAAAATGTTGTCGTCATTTAAGTTTTGTAGGTCGTGACGAATTTGGTAACGCATCGAAGGGTACCACGTAGCGCATATTTCATGCATGTTGGACGCGTGCGGTGATCTAAAAATCATTTCATTTATTAATTCAATTTTTCCGTCGTTGGCAGTTTTTGACAGATCCGATTTTGTATTGTGACACTGAATTTTTTTAGTGGCCCCGATCGCAAAGGAACAAGCGAACAATTTATTGTGTACAGTATGCATCATATCATGCACTAGCTCTGTCATATGATGTGGACTTGGTGACGAAGTATATATTAAGGCAACACACTGAAAGACATGACCATCATTAACTCCCTCCAGGTCCCGTTTGCTTTCAAGAAAATGGGATTGAACGTAACTCTGATCAGCAACAAGCAATAGAGAGACCGGAATTGTTATCATCACTGTCCACGAAGATGAAAGTATGAAAATAGATTGAATAATATTTTTTAAAATTTATTTATATTTTTAAATATATATATATTTAAATATGAATAAATATTTAAATATTTGATAAATATTTATATCTATATTTATATTTTTTTAAAAATAAATATGAGTTTGAACAAATAACTATTTTTAAATTATATCTAAATATTTAATTCTATTCATAATTTTATTTAATTTTATATAATATTTTTAAAATTTTAAAAATAATGAATGATATTATTAATTTGATTTATTATTTATTTAATAATATTTTAAATTATGATCATAAAATTTAATTATCTAATTTATATCTATATTTATATTCATATTTTTAATATCTGATTTTTATTTATATTTATTTAATATAAATATAAATTATTATATTTAATTAATATTTATATTTAATCCTATCGGCCCCGGCAAGATAATAGGGCGGGATAACTTACGTGCCTTGGGACAACCTTACATGCCTACCATCACTGAGATGACCACGCCCCGGAGAATTCCCATGTCCTTGGGCACTTAGAAGGAGAGCCAGACATGCAATGATCACATGGCTCGCGTTCCCATGGATATTTATATATAACGAAGATGCTTTGATGGAAGAATTCGCTTATTCTAATATATATATATATATATATATATATATATATATATATATATATATATATATATATCAGTTGTTTTATTGTGTAGATGGTTATATTATGGTTGGATTGTAGGTTTTTTTTTTTTTGGTAAAACTTCTCAAAACATGTGCAGACCATTGAGATTAAATAATTTGTCTAAAGAATTGGAAAGGTAATTATATTTTAAGCGGATCAGAGTTCAAAAAATTTTCCAAGACAAACTTAGGCTATTTAACTTAAATATTTTTTTTAATGAATTGAGGGTTAATTAACTACAAGTCAATCTCAGCTCAAATAATTTAGCTCAAATAGCTTTTGTATAAATTGGTAGGTAATTACCTAACAATGTGTCTCTTACTTCATAGAGAGTAATTTTCTATGAATTGGATCAATAACTGTATTACTAGTGGTCTCTCCTTTCGCATGTTCGAGACCTACATAGGCCATTTGATTTAAATAATTAATACTATTTTATAAGTGAATAGGCAATTGTTTTGATAGTATGAAATAAAAAGGTAATAAAAGATTTGCCAAAAAAAATTGATAAAATCAAATTTTACTTCAAATATATCATCACAACCGCAATATGATAGCAATAACCACTTATAAATAAAATTAGGTAAAAATACAATCCCTATCTATAAGTCTTGTGGCTCGCTCTGTTTGCTGCTTTGTAACCACCACCACAACCCCCCAAAGCCAGCGTTGTAATGAACTAAACCGTATGAAAGAAAGAAAACAAAAAAAAAAAAAAAAAAGGAGAATTGTTAACTCCATTGGCTGATTGGTCTCAATCAATCTAAAGGCTAAACCAAATACATCCATTTATAATCACGTTAATTTCACCAGAAATGGACCTGGCTTTGCAGAAATCCCACCTAAACTCGTTATTCTGGTAGGTTTATGTTGATCACTAAGTACAAATCAGATTTTGCCATTCCTTCCTCTTTACCCTCTCAAAAAAAAAAAAGGAAAAAAAAAAATCCCTTTTTGGTGTTTTAAATAGCTGAAAATTTGCCAAAAGTTTAGAAACCTTCTATCTGAAAATTTTGCTTCCTTGGTTTTGACTAATATTAACTGCTATTTGGAAAATATATTCCATGCCTTCAATAATTGTTTAGTGATAATATATGAAAGATCAATTTTGTTATCTTTATATATAAGAAGTTTAGTTTATGCAGAGCTCACCATTCACCATGTAAATATCGGCAGAGTTTTCTGTTCATGGGACATTGGTATTCATAATGGGAGTATTTGCTTAGTCATTCAATTTATGCAAAGTTCTCCGCGTGTCGTGGAGACATCGATATTAATGTACTAATCATTATTAAAATTTATTGCTTAATTTATAATAAATATTAATAATATTGATGTTAATGTGTTTAGTCGTTATTAAAATTTATTACTTGATGTGTAATAAAAATTTGACTATTGAAATCTACTATTTATTATGATTTATTATATTATTATATTATATTTTAAAAATAATTGGAGAAATGTGAAAAAAAATCATATCATCACATGAGACCAATATTACAATATTTTCTGTTTACCATATACATACCGGTATCAATGACATCAATACTAATGATAAAAATTTTGGCTCAACGATCATTAAGCTCATTGTTTAATATGCAATAGGAATTGAGTTATTGAAGTTTTCTATTTGTAATTTGCTATACTACCATATTATGTTTCAAAATTAGTTGAACAAGAAAAAAAAACTGTATTGTGCATCACACGGATTATATGCTAACTATTCTTTATTATTGTGCTCCTAATATTAATTAAGATATTACCAAGTCTGAAACAGATACATTGTAAACTTACACCAATCCCGTCTTGCAATTCCACTCGCCTCCAACTCAAAGCTAAAACATAACCGGTTGTTTGACCTGAAATCAAAGCAAAAAAAAGGGTGTAGGATGCAAATTGATATTTGTAAGCTCATTGATGAAGGAAGATATTCTAATTCCAATATTAAGCATTCAAATGACACTCTCCATTAATGTATGTACTCACATTGTTTAAGCCTTATTTTTTTAAAAAAAAAATCATAGAAAAATAATTGTAAAATTGTTTGTCCGGTGAAGAAGGTACAGTAACATATAGCATTTCATCAACCCACCCACAAAGAAGAGCTTCAAAGGTCTGCCAAGACTGCCTAAATTATCACAATTTTCAAATCACCACTTTGCAGTACATGAATATTTATTATACATGAGTCGATAATTCAAAATTTCGTCTACATAGCAACAACCTAGGCATTCCTAATAAATGCTTTATAGATCTCAAATTTTACCAAAATTCAAAGATATAACCTAAGAGCTACAGCATAAATGGCTCATATCAAGTGCAATAACTCATCCGATCACTATCTGTTTGAGAATTTGCAGTTAAACATTGCTCATCTATAAATGAGATCACTCCTTTTTCTATTTGTCAAAAATGGAGAGGAAAGATATCCGCATGAGGGGGGAGGACATTAAAAATTACGATTATGCGTGCCTGATCAATTCTTCCCATCAAGGAAGGATGAGGAGTTTATGGGAGATGAAGTATTATTCATGAAGCAGGAAAATTGAAGTTGAGGATGGATTTAGAAACAGGGTAGTATATGAGATGAAAGTATGCATTAGCAAAGGTAAAGAGGAATTTGTGTTCAAAAAAGGTATGCATGCTTGAGATTAAGACCAACTTGAAGTATTTGTTTCTTAGATAGCACTGGTTATTTCATTTGAATTGTTGAAATTTGAGGAACGTAATATGATTTGTGTCCAAAGTTTCCTGCCTCATCTTTCTTTAAAAGAGGAAAAGGAAGGCAAACGCCACCAATTTCATTTCCTACCTTATCAATGTAATAGCATGCTAGCATGTATGACACGTCATGACAGAGATAAGGCAATTATGTAAATCGATTAAATAAAATCTTTAAATATTTATTGAACACTATAATTATAAATAATGGTCAAAATTATTTTTAACCTTTGTATATAAAATAAGTGCATGGAAGCTTGATAAACTCAAAGATGGGATTGAATATATTTTAAAATGAAAAATGTTTTAGGATGCCTGCCATGCATGCATACAAGAAAAATTCATCGTGACTATTGTTGCAAATTTGACAACTCCATAATCAATCAAACCTTCAAAACACCTATAATTGCTAATATGACAACTGTATAACCAACCAAACACCCTATTAGACAACAAATCCTGCGAGTCGTACCAATCCCTTCTTGCCACGTAGCAAATGAATTGTTCATGGCCAAATAATGAGAACCCGATAACATTGCTCTTTTAAAATAAACCTGTTTGATGGTAAATTATTGCTTAAATGAAAATGCATCATATTTCATTAGTCGGCATTCATCATTTAAAAGCTATTATTATGAAAACGTACCTCCACCTCCATTGTGGATACATGTTTCTTTCGTTGCCCACTCCCAACAAACACCCCACCTATTCCACAATGGTTTAGCGTCGGCTTTGGGTTTGGAGTTGTCTTTAATATTGGGTTTATAACTATTTTGCCAAGGCTACGTTAATGACTACTTTGAACAATCCTGGACCCAATTAATTTCTTCGTTTTGGCCGAGACGCACAGCCAGGCCTAAAATTTATTTAAAATTTTCTTTAACAAGATATCCTATAAATTTTTTATCAAAATAATATTATTTTTAAAATAATTTATGAAAATAATATTTTTTTAAAAATTATATTTTTAAACTTTCTATATTCACTCAGCACGTCCAACGTTAGGTTGGACGGATGCATTGGACAACAAAAATTACCTTATGATTCCTCAAAATGCAGTAAAAAAAATATATAATAAAAAATATAATACAAATACATAGATCGGCCTCAAGCTTATCTTTATAGGACGTGTAAGCTTCATTATGAGAGAATAAAATAAAATCACTTCAAAAGAAACTCACCACTCAACCATTGTACAAGAGTCTTTCACGAAAAAATCCCGAAACCCTCATAAAAGCTCTCTGAAACATCTGTTGAAGCATTTCTGCACCTTCAGGATGTCACCAGCTTCCCGTCGCAATAAATGGTTTGTCAATTGAAGCTATATAGACTCCAAAATTATAAAAATATTATTTCAATAGGAAACAGAATCCCAATCAAGCTTAGAATCATCGGTGACCATCCGATCGTGATCAGCTCGCACCAGAGCCATCCGATCTCGTAAAACAGTATTTGATCACGTCTGATCAAACTCGAAATCATCCTCAGTCGTCCGATCATGATCGATTGCGATTTGAGCCGTCGGATCGTGCAAAAAGCTATCTGAACTGTGCATGGACCGTGACTTTGGTCCACGCGGCTCCCATGGACCGCCAGTGCCCTGCGGTCCATGGTGGACCACACGGGGATGCTGGTTTAGGTGCCTGTGTGCGCTAGGCCGGCCCACGCATGCCCGCACTGGGCCCGCCTGTGTGCTGGGCCGCATCCGCCTGCATGTGCATGCATCTCCGTCGAGCTGGGTGGCGCTCCACTGATCCCCACCAGTCCACCACCGGCTGCGGCCGCCTCGTGCATCGTGCCATCCTCTTTCATACGTATCTCTTTCGTCTGGACTTCATTTGGGCTATTCTTGAGCTCGTGGACTCCGTTTTTCATCCTGAACCTCGTTGTGGGCTCAATGTGGACCGAATCTTGAGACATTTTCTAACAATATCCATCTCATCTCGATATTCGATCTCCACCTATCTCTGAGAGTCTGTGATCCGTCTCACCCCCACGCCCTGGAGCATGCCTGCTATCTCATGGATGGACAAACGTGAGAGTCGAGCCAAACTACTCGATCCAACCTTCATCATGGACTGTCCACTTTGACTAAAGATCTGCTCGAGATATCATCCTGCAGCAATAGGAATCTCACCCTACGACATCGCCTCTCATCCTCTCGAGTCTCCAGTCTCGTGCCCGATCCACTTCTACTTGAAGCTCCACCTCGCTCTGAGCTCCTCCTGGCTCCTAAAGCTCCACCTGGCACTGGGTTCCCCGTCAGGTAGTAATGTCTTTTCGTCCTCTTCTTCCCCTTCAGAATAATTCTATCGCCGCGCAATACCTTCAGGATTCCTCCACTAGCTACCATCCTGTAGCCTCTCAAATCTAATCTGCTTAATGAGATAAGATTCTGCTTGAAATCGGGTATGTATCGGACCTCTCCCAATCTCCTCACTGCACCATCATGTGTCCTCCAGCTGACCGTCCTGATACCTCTGATCGCATAGCTCGATCCATCCGACAGATAAACAATGCCCTCACTACTCTCTAGGGAGTCAAACTGCTTCTCTCTGCAACAGACATAATAGGTGCATATAGAATTTAAAATCTACAGCTAGGAAGAAGTAGATAACTCATCAGTTATCTCTAGGGCATCACCCTCTGAGTCGCTACTGGCCGTCGCTGTAGTAGCCCTCATCCAATCTCTGAGTTGAGAGCAATCTCTGGCTTGATGTCCCAACTCATCACATCGGTAACATCTGATCTTGCTCGGGTCTCTCATCCTAGACTTGGACCGCCCTCGCCGTGATCTCTTATCGTCCTGTCTGCCGCCTCCTGTTCCTTCAGAAACCACCAAAGCTGAGCTGCCGCCTGAGCTCGAAGCTGGGTTCTCTCTCCTGAGGACCTCGTTCTGAAAAATTGTCGGGGTAACCTCATCCATTTTGATGGTGTTCTTTCCTACTAAAAGAGCAGTCATCAAGGACTCATACGAAGGAGAAAGCGATGCTACTAAGACCAGTGCCATGATCTTCTCTTCAACTTTCTCGCCAATGCTGAGAAGATCGGTGAGAATTTTCTGAAAGTGGCTCAGATGCTCCTGCACGCTCTGTCCCTCAGTCATCCATAGCTGGTAGAACTGTCTCCAAAGGAAGAAGGTGTTGGTGAGAGACTTCGCCATGTACAGCTCTTCGAGCTTCGACCACAGCATCATCGAGAAAGTCTCACTAAGCATATGAATCACCACCTCATCCATTAGATACAAGCTGATCGTACTCACCACCTGCATCTGGAGCTGCCTCCAATCCTGCACCTCCATGATAGTCGGCTTCTCATCGCATAAGAGAGCATCGATCAACCCTTGCTGAATGAGCACGTATTTCACCTTTGCCTGCCACAAGGAGAAATTGCTTTTTCTATCAAACCTGTTGATCTCCACCTTGAGTGTGCTTGTCTTCTCCATCTTCTATCTTATTCACCACCGCTGCAACCTATGCTCTAGCACTACCTTGCTCTGATACCAATTGTTGCGCCAGGATCCGACACCATAAGATGCAGCACGAAGAAAGAAGAAAGAAAATAAGAAACACGATACAAATATGTGAATCGACCTCAAACCTACTTCCACGGAGTGTGCAAGCTTCACTATGATAGAATAAAATAAAATCAATACAAGAGAAACTCACCACTCAACCCTTGTACAAGAATCTCTCAAGAAAAAATTCCAAAACCCTCACAAAAACTCTCTGAAACCTCTGTTGAAGCCTTTTTGCACCTCCAAGACGTCACCAGTTTTCTGACACAATAAACGGTTCATCAATCGGAGCTATATAGGCTCCAAAATCACAAAAATATTATTTCAATAGGAAACATAGTCCCCATCAAGCCTAGAATCATCCGTGGCCGTTTGATCGTGACCAGCTCGCACTAGAGCCATCCGATCATGCACAACAGTCTTTGATCACACCTGATCAAACTCAAAATCATCCTCAACCGTCCGATCATGATCAGCTGCGATCTCGATCGTTGGATCATGCAAAAACCTATCTGAACCACGTATGGACCGCAACTTCGGTCCACGCGGCCCCATGGACCACCAGCGCCCCGCGATCCGTGGTGGACCGTACGGGGACGCTGGCTTGGGCGCCAGCACACGCTGGGCGGGCCCATGCATGCATCCATGCTGGGCCCGCCCGTGCCTGGACCTCGTGCGCATCTCCACCGGCCCCGTCACCGTCTCGTACACTGTGTCGTCCTCTTTTGTATGTATCTCCTCCGTCTAGATTCTGTTTGGACTGTTCTTGGACTCGTTGGACTCCGTTTTTTCATCCTGGACCTCGCTCTGGGCTCAATGTAGACCGAATCTTGAGACATATTTTCTAATAATGATAGGACGGCTTATTAAGTCGCCTTAAGATAGAGTTGTTCTCTCATAAAAAGACCTAACGTGACTTAGCCAAAAAAAAACCAACCTCTCTCCCTCGATCCCGACGGCCCTCTCACCTGTCGCCTGCCCCCCTCTCTCTCCTCCTCCCCAGTGCAAGAACCCTCCCCAATTCTCGACAGTCCTCCCTCCTCCTCCCCATTGCAAGAACCCTCTCCGATCCTCGACAGCCCTCCCTCTAAAAAATTTTAAGACATTTACGAAAACTCAACTGACCGGAGAGGATTCTCGCGTTGGGAAAGAAGAGGGAGGGGGCAGACCGAGAGGAGGGAGGACCGTCGAGGACCGGGGGTTCTCATTTTGAGGAAAAGGGAGGTTGATTTTTTTTTTTTTTTGACTAAATCATGTTAAGCCGTTCTATAAGAGAACGACTCTATCCTAAGACGATTTTATGGGAGGACGATTTTGTTATCCAACATGTCCACTGAACCCGATGATGTTGGACATGCTAAGTTAATGCATTTACTTTCGATAATATTTTGATAAATATTTTTAAAAAAATATTATTTTGATAAATTATTTTAAAAAAAAAAATATTTTGATAAAAAATCCATGTTTCATAGATAAAAATAATTTTGTAATTACATATAAATGCCGTGGTATTAATCGGAAAACAATTATAACATTAAACTGAATTTAAACGTTTAATTGATATTTGTTCGCACAATTTTGAGAACCATCTCCTTTCTACAATGTCATGGTATCCATTGGAAAACATTTATAACATTATACTGAATTTAAACTTCTCACTTATTGCTATTTGTTTGCTTAAGCTATTACTTACGGATATATAATGCATACGACCATCATTCTTACACCTCAATCAAAAATATATGACCAACATTTTTAATTTTATGTCCCAAATAGCGAGACACGAGCTAAATATAATCATCTGATACAGCATAAGTTACCGACAGGCCGTAAGAAAAATTTAAGACAGGTCTCAAGAAAATAAATCAGGTCCAGAATACAAAAATTGTTTTATACATCAAACGTGGACTTTCCATTTTACAGCAATCTCCTTGTCCTAGATTCGATTCATGTTCCAATGCATACAAATCCGCAGTTTACGGTTATAGGGAATTTGGCTTTTTTCCCTCTTTTTCTTTAAAAAAAATATCATGCAAATTTGACGTGAGGATACTGTGCAACCACTGTTCACTAGTGATAGCTTCCTTATTATTTGGTGGCAGACAGATTATTCAATTTCGTTAGATGGCAGAGAGAGCCCGCAACATATTGTGAATATACCTCTAATTAGGTAATTCGGACGACAAAACAAAACTTTTGATTGACCACAGATTTAGAAGCTAAAACATTGGCATGCAACAAGTTGGCATTCACATAGTATTTGCTGCCATTTTAGATCAGGGTTATTCACACTATTACAGTCAACAACACTAAATTCTGAGACTAGACTAACATCTCAGAGATCTCGAATGGCATAAATGTGGGAGGTAGAGAAACAAGGACATGTCTCGGCAAGAATAAGTTGCAAATGGATAACAGGATATCATAATATTTATTTGATTCAAATAACCTAGCCAGCATTCAGTTTTCGATACTCAAGAAAAAATCGGAAAAAATAAAAAACACATATACATGGTAATGGAAGATTTTCTCCAGTCCTATATACCAAGGCTAACCATCCAAAAATTGAACAGGAATGGAAACTAGGAAGGTGGATGAGAAAAGGAAAAGGACTTTTACCTCCCCATCCAATAAACAGACCTTCCAACCATCAAGGGATCATTAAACAGAAGTTGCACCTCAGGAAACTAATCCAGGCCGTGTCAAACAGATTCTAGTTGTCATGGATTCTATCTGACTTGAGTGCTGCCGTTGTCCTGCATTTCCTTAGAGCCATGTGCGCCAGCAAGCTGTTTTGATTGAGCAGGAATGCGGGTATCTCCTGCAGTCTGCTTCTTTCGTCTTGGATGGCCAACAGTAGCAGGGTCGACCAATGGTCCGGACCATGTTGTTACACTTCCTTTCTGGTAGGGGAACACTGTGCTGAACGAAGCTTCTGGTGGATCAAAGACAGGATCCATATGATGTGGAGAACCTAATGGGTAACCAAGCACTCCATCTTCATGTGGTGGAGGGAACTTTTCGCTCTTGCTCTTTGCATTTGCATGGGTGATGAGGCGCCGTCTCTGCTAGTAATAAAAATATTTTCTTCAGTAATTCATTTGTAAGAAAGCAATATTAGCATAATTTCGATACTGCACCAACGTAGTCAGATAAAATACAGAAATGAGAAACCACCGCATGGGCAGTACTTGGCCACCAGATTACCATTTCCTCTATACATTGTTCATCAATGAAGAGACCAACCATTGAAATGAACAATGGGAGTAAAATATGAGTATAGCAGCTGACAATTGCTGTAAGGATCAGTGAGATGCTCTCACAAATATATGAAGAAACAGCAAGATAGTATCCAGAGTAGCATGCGTCCAAGAAATTTATGCACAAGCTAAAAATTAAAAAGATTATTGTTTCAGTAGAAACTTAAGTGACCTGAGCTGCCATTGAGTTAATAATTATCTAAGATAGTTCATTCTGAACCAGTAATTCATCTTTCCACATCATGGCAATTAGAAAATGATCAAGAACATAAAACAGGCAGCTGGCAGTGATCATTGGTCACACTAACAAATATTAACAAAATGAATAAAAGACAAGCAATAGAAATAAGGTGGATCATATATAAGCTTCCTCATTACCAACAACAGTAATTAAGATTTGTAGCCAAAAAGAGAATAAACAAAAAAGAATGAATGTAACGACAAGCTCAAGCAATACCATAATTGGTAAGACAAATCATAAGGAATAACAGTTCATCTTTTATTGAATTAATTTTTCTACCAAGCAGATATTTGCAATTAATGACTAGAATTACACAGACTTTTGCTGGTCCTAGCCAGAGGGTCTCTACTAGATTGTTGGCAAGAGTGAAATCACCGAGCATACAATAATACCATGCAAGGATTCAAATCTCCGCGAAACACCGGGATGGAGTACCATCCCATATGTCAGGGCAGGGCCATCTCGCTAGCGTCCCAAGTGTCAACATAGGGCGGAACAGCGGCGCATCCCATTTCATGGAAAAACCAGGACAGCCCTATCCCACGGGATTTAAAACTTTAATACCATGTTTTATAAAATTCTAGAAAAACATCAATATTTTAAAACAAAAAAGTTTTTAATTGGTGAGCATACTATGCACCATTTGATTAAATATTTTCTTATTAATAAGAAAAAAATGACCTTTAAAAAGTTTGTGTAAGTGCATACGATATATCATATACTCGTACTGAATGAGTGAAAACATACAGCATCCATCACCAACTTTAAATGAAACAAAACATGCTTATGCCTGATTGCCCATGTTGCATCATCATGACATCCCAAAATTTGATTTTCAGGTACGTATCACACAAATATGCAGTGTTTGATCCATGATGAACATGAGGTAAGACAGGAATGTTAGAGGTAATATATGCCTACATAAGGTTGTCATTCATCTGGACATGCACCTTGATGCAGCTTTTCTTGAGTGATGGGTAGAGGCCATGGCCGATTGTGTATATTACTACAAATGACGTGTACAATCCAGCAGAGTAATATGCAATTCTGACATTCAAAACTTGATTGTACAAGGCTAAACATCTGTATAGTCCTAACCACAAAAGGAGCCTTTTCATACCAATTAAATCTATGAAGAAGATAACATTGACCTGGACAGGTTCTAAACCACCATTGTTAATATTTGTCAGGGATTAAGAAGATGTTTTGACCATATAAAGTGTTAATTATAAACAAAAGTTTTAACCAGAACCACAAAGAAAGATAACATTAAATGCTTAGCATAGTGGAGAGAAACATGTTTGCTTTATAAAAGAAGCAAAATCACAATAGAGCAGTTGAAGCCACAGCTTGTTTGACATACGTCAAGGTTTGCTTGGATTTCAGCATTAGCCTCTGGAGCAGGAACTGCCTTGGCAGCTCGATCACGTGCACGTGCCTTCTTAACCCCATCAGCATTGGCCCTTCCGGCAGCTCTCAACCTACATGATGTGAATTGATTTAGATATGTTAAATAAATATTAAAAAACAATTGTAGAAGTTATTACAACTATCTATATGCCAGATACATGCAATTTTCAAAGAGGAGATGTAACCAATGAACATGAAAGTCATGCTGCAACACAAACAATCATGTGATGCACAAAAGTATATATACATACATGGAGAGAGAGAGAGAGAGAGAGAGAGAGAGAGATGGACAACACATTCAATCTTCGATCTTTCATAAAAGATTTAACAATTCAAACTCGTTGGGAAATGGATTGACAATTATGATGATTATGACATGTTTTAATGCATGTAGATCACAATCAGTAAAGTGGATTCCCAATTTAAATGTTCCATCATGTTAGCAAACTAGAAAGCGCGCACTACCCAATTTTACACCCATATGATGCATAAGTTAGAAGTCACCAAAAGATACAACCTTTGGTATCCAGGGCTTTTTACAAGAGAATTTGCCCTATCATTAATTGCAACCAAGTACTAGCATACCGATTAACCAATTTTCTGATGCTCACTCTCAAGGTCCAAAGTTATTGAATGGTTCTGGAACAAAACATGCTACCTCTTAACCATTGTGAGTTTGAACATGGATAATTTGGTAACAGTCAACCAGATGAGTTAAATAGATTCCTGAAGATGATGTAACATGGAAACTTACCAGAAATTTTTCTTAAAACATTTTCTTTTATCATGCATCTAACTATATCAAACTGCAGCACCGATTCTTTTAAGCACTGGAATGAAATATTTAATTTTATCTTAAAATGAAAACAATTTTGCATTTCATTATGAAAATCAAGTAGAGCTAGTTCAACTAGAAAAGGATTATGCAGTGCTGCCAAAAAATATAGAGGCATATGTTACATAAATTGAAGAGTCAACAAGATCCTGATTAACAACCTTCTGGCTTCTTCATCCCTTAGTTTAGCATCCATCTCCTTGCTTGGAGGATATTTTGGCAAGCTCGAAGGCTCACATGCATAAGGCTCGGTTGTGAAGAACTAAAAAAGCAAAAGCACAGATCATGGAAATAATCTTATACTGAAAAGGACAGCTGAACATGAATAGCTAATTTTCTGAGAAGAAAATATCCAAGTATGATTTGTAAAAGAAAAATGTGGAATAGCTCAAGCTTGAGACTTGCTTTGCATGATGTACTGTACATACTAACATGCAATTTGTGAGTCAGATAAATCCAAGAAAACTTCATCAAAGAGCCTCTTCTTGTCATCAATGCACATTAATTTTTATATTAGGTGACAATTAAACACCTTATATACTCATGTATTCATGTCTAACTTCATCCAAACTAATTTTACTACACATCACATCAGCATTCTAATCTAATGCTCATAAAATGTGCTTATACCCTATTCATCAACAAATATCTCAACTAATGCAACATGATAACGCCAAAAGCTACCTCGTAACTGTTCCCTTTCGAACCTATAGCAAGGCACGTACATCAAAATATTCATGTTTGAAAGCTAAAGAAAAAGCCCACCAGCTTTGACATGGACTCGCCTTCTGAAGGTCAAAAGTATTTTCAAAAGGATTCCATGCACATTTATAGGTAATTCCCACACAGCCACTCTTGTATAGCTAATTTTCAAAAATCATTTTTTATGATTTCCTATTGTAATAAATTCTATTGACAATTAAAACAGTCCTTTGAGACATCTTACAAAATCAATATATTAGCAAAAGAATCCAATGGAAGAAATGCAAAACAGCTCATTTTTTAAGCTTCTGGAATATTATTTGAAATAGAACAACAAGCTCAAATAAAGGGTTAGCTGAGACAGAAGGAATTGTAATGCATGGGTTAAAACTTTGGATATCAATGGTGAAAACATTTCCAGAATATTGTAACTTGAACAGAATCCGCCATTTTATGCAACGACCCACAACTTCACCCAATAGCGCTAGGTAGAGGTTGTTATTCAGGTTCCTTGGTTCAAAAGTTGTTATTTGGTTCCTTGGCCCCATCTAAGTACCCAAAATCTCCCTAGCATACAACCAATGTGGGACTAAACAAACATGGGCCCACACATTCTATGGTTGTGGTTCACTAATACCACTTAAAGATTGCAAAATATACATGCAGTGGCATTATTGGCAAAGGTTTCATAAAATGAATTTTGCCCTGAAGTTCTATGTGCCAGTTGGATGCTTTCCTTCATGCTCCAACTTCATCATAAGTTCGAAGCAAGTAAAAACAAGTAAACTTACCTTTCTTCTAACCATAGTTCTTTGTTTTCATTTGTTGTGAAGGAGTAGATATTAATGGGTAATAGTAAAATCATCCAGCCTTATCCCAACTATCTAAGATCGGTTTTATAGAACCTCATTTGCCAAGTATTCCTCTTCAGGACCACCTCTAATATTATCTTGAAGTTCTCTACATCTGACCACACAATATTCATATCATTTTAGATCTTTGCCTCCTTTTTGACAACCTTCTACATAAATTGAACCGTCTCTCTTTACTGGAGCCTCCTCTCATATAGACAAACAAAACATATTTCGGATCAAAAACAATGTTTCAAGTGATTTGTGCCCCTATCAACCTGCACCAAGAAAGCTTTCCAACAAGCAGCATACCCTTATAAAATACAACTCCAAAAGAATCACATTATAATTTCAAACTCTTCTTTGGTGTAATTTTTTATTTAAATATCTCTTACTTCTAAACCTGGAACATGCAAGAAAACTTTCCTACATTGACACATATAAGGACATGAAAGTGACAAATGTCCAGTTCGAGAAAAGAAAATTCTGGGTATATCAGTCCCATTTTTTGATATTCAACTCATAAGTAGTGGAAGAAACTATACCACGGTTCTTGTACTTGTTATATTTGTCCCTCTGTGGCAAAAATCAAAGAGTTATACTCAGCATGCTTACATATCAATCTAGTTGGGCCAGACTAAGTCAAATTTACTGGAGTATAAGCAGGTCATGCTGGCTCCAGTCAGATTACATCAGGTAGGGTCTGAAGGGTCTGATTTAGTTGGGTTAAGCTGGTTGGACTGGTCAAGTCAGGTCAATTAGATATATTTATATCTCATTTTTCAAGTTTAGCTAGGTCAGGACTTGACAGGTAGTGCACAATTGCAACCCTAATTTTATCTTCTATAACAGCTAAAAACTCCAAATAAAAGACGTTGCATCATGCATATGTTAATAAATGTATCATATAGAAGAAACAACAAGCTACCAGTAAGAAATGTGTACTTCAACAAATTCATGTCCAAGGTTGCAAGGGCAATAATGCCAAGTTAAATCTAGAGTTCCAGAATAACATCAAATTTCACCTATCACAACTTGAAGCAAGATCGGAAGCTGAATTCTAATCGACTGCTAGGTATGTGGCTTAGAACTTCAACATGCATTCCCAAAACGAAAATAAAACATGAAGAATATGAAAAAAGAGAAAAGTTAGATGGTGTTAATAATGGAAGGAGGAGGGGAGAAATTCCATCAAAAATAACGAGGAGGAGGAGGAAGGAGATCAATAAAGAGACAACAGAAATTTGCTGCACTCAATAGCCGCAGAGTTCCATCAAAAATTAAAGAGGAAGGGAGGAGAAGAAAGCAAGAGATCATTAGAAAGATTCAAGATAGAAACTTGCTGCAATAATAGCCACTGTTGTGAGCAGAAACATGTTTAAAAAATAGAGAATTGATAAGGAAACAAAGTAGACAGGAAAGGATTGGGGGAGAAAAGGAAACAAACAAGAAAAGAGTGAAGATAAAAAAGGATGAAGATGGGCTAGTTGTTCTCAATAGGGGAAAGATAAGAAGAGAAGAGAAGCAGATCAAAGATTGACAGAAAAGAATAAGGCAAAAAGAAAAATGGATACAAGGTGTTTTGGTTCACGTCTAGTTAATTTGGAACACACACACACACACACACACATACACACAGAGAGAGAGAGAGAGAGAGAGAGAGAGAGAGAGAGAGTAGACACCAGCGAAGGTCCAAAAACAATGACACAACACAGCTTTATCTTGAAACCATAGATATATGTGCTGGTCAGTTCAGCACTCGATGGCACAGCATGGCACGAGAAAATACAGAATGAACTAGTCCTTACTAGCACAGAACAATGATACAATATTGGTTGCATGGTAATCTAGCACAGAAAAATGATATAATATTGGTTGCATGGTAATAAGTAGTACTTGGAATGCTCCTGTGCCAATGCATGCCCGGCACTGGCATGGCACAGCACAAGCTCTACCGGTACTAAGGCCACATGTGATACCTGAATCCTGGAAACTACTTTCGATGTGTATCTTATATGAATAGTGACAATGTACTCCAAAGAAGCCAAAATTCATCGCCAAAGATACCTGCCTATCAAATCAGAATGACTTGTGCCATAAAGGTATAGATAAAGCATCCCTATAGAATGTTTACTGATAGCAATGAAAAGGGCCAAAAAGTATACATTGAAAGTTAAATAGCACTCCTTTCTGTAGAATGTAAAATCACATTATTACAACATAAATGAAGGTAAGGGGAGAATGAGACACTTTGATACTTTGTCCCAGTGAAACATCCTAGGATAAGACCAGATGGAAAGGATAAGTAGAAAAGAGATGTAACAAGATTAAGAAGGTTTGATGAACGGAAAACTTACCTCACTTCTTAAGGCAGCAGTGGCAGTTTGACGTTCAGCTGGGTCAATTGAAAGAAGAGTTTCAATTAAGGGCAATGATGATGGTGGGAAATCTTTAAATGTCTCTTTTATGCAGCGTTTATATGGCTGTTGGGGTTTAAAAATTGTAGCATGAGGTAACTTTGACTTCTTCCAGTATTCCTCTGAGGGGGAGCCACACAGCTTGAAAATTTTATGCAGCTGTTCAACCTAATAAATGTAAAAATGGTTAAGCTACTCTGCATTAGCAATAGATACATGTGCTAGCAAGTGCCTCTGCAGGATGATTCTAGAACGAATATGCTGTAAGGCAGCTACAAAATTATAAATTGTATGTAATATTAAGTTTAATTGCCAAGATCCACCACCATGTCAATTCTGTGAGTTCTTAATAATACTTCAGATGTGCACGTGCACATGAATATGAAACCAGAAATTTAATTAGGTAGATTGATCACCTACAGGGCATAATTTTAGGGGTTGACAATTTAATGGAATATTTTTTAAGAAGAATATAATACATAAGCAAGATCCACCATGTAATGTGAATATAATCTTTGGTTAACCAGATTGTCAGCGTAACAATATTACTTGAGTGATAAAGGAAATCAGTTAAGGTCCAATGTCTCCCCAGTTATCACACACTGAACCTGAGCCAAACAAAGCAGACCAATTACCCAGCCAAGGACCAAGGCTACTTAGAACAAGCTCAAGCAAAAGCCAATCCCAATGCGGTTCAAATAGTTGGCCTTTATTAGGACCCTGGCGCAGGGCATAATTTTATTTACTTGCAAAGAATAACATTGATCTTTAATAGGTGCTCAATGTCTACCTTGGCCTAAAAACTGATTTTCGACATCTTTTTTTTATAAATGAACCCAACTTATATTTAGATTATAAATCGATAATGGGCATACATCCTGTCAAAATTGTTTCAACTGAAAAATGGAACCCAAAACTAAGCCTAGCTCTGCCTGGTCATTACCGATTTTCATCCTAGGCTCATTCAAGGCAGGATTTCACTTATGCAACCATCCAAATGGCATTGACACTGCTTCATGTTACTAGCATGAAGTAAAAGAAATATAGGCAAGTTGCACAACTTGGATACCCCATTCACACATTAGAACAAGGTTACTCATAGCATAGGATTTTCATATACATATTCTAAGACTATGTTGTTGTATCTCAGCATCATTTATTACAGCGAAGTTTATAAAATGCCTGATATCATTTCTTATCTTCTAGCTGATCATTGTCAGATTATTCTGACTGACTAGTATTTCACAATCCATGGACAGCCGTTCTCCTGTATAAAAGTTTCTTTGTAGAGTAATACATCAACAATGACAAAGAACTAACATCAGTCAGCATGCAAGTCAGAAAAGTTTGATTAAAACCTTCACGAATCAGACTTCACACAGATGATGTCACATAACATGGATAAGGCTTATTGGTCAAGATTAAGTCGGCACTTGGCACTGTGGTAATATCAAAATTTTCCCTATATCCCTAAATGAAAAGGTGGTATGAGAAAAAGTAGATAGGAAAAATCAGAATATGACATCACAAAAAGGCAAACTAGTATAAAGCATGGTGTTACATGTTTTAATAATTGTTAAAAATTAAAGATCAAACTGGTAATAGAGAATGCTTGGAATCCTAACCCCGGAATGAAATGAAATGAAATGGTTTCCCAAAAATTCATTATGTGCCTTCAACCATCATCACTTGTAAGCTGATAAGATATTATGAGAAAAGAAGGGGGAAATAGATTTTATAGGATAATTTTGAAGTGAGATAGAACATACATACAGGCATAAGACAGAAAGTTTTATTAATAAAGAGTGATGAAGAAGGACAAGAAAGCAAGAGGATGAACAAAAGAAATGAAAAAAGACATTATATGTGACCCCTATCTGAATAGGATGGTTCGCCTATATTTTCCTACATATACCTTACCAACACAAGTCAATTTATGTCTTGATTTGTACCACTTTCTGTCCTATCACATCTTCCTCAAGAATGCAAAGCACCACAAATTTTTTAAAAAAGGTAAAGATCACATATTTGTCACATTTGTAATATGCACCTTCAATGACAATCAACCTCGTCATCTTCTTCATATCACTATTTAAGAAGTTAGCTGAGTCATCATCATATCTTTACTGCTAGTTCACATAAATGTTGGGTCACTCATTTAGTAACTTCTACCAGACCAGCAAGTCCAGCATATGCCATTGCACTAATTTGTCGCCTCTTCCTTTACTGTATTAACTAGAGCTGTCCAATGAGCGAGCTGCTCTGAGAAGGTCAAGTTTTGCCTTATTTTGAGCTTGCTTGAGTTGTAAAGCAGCCAAACTTGAGCTAATCCTAGGTACTCTGGCATCAAAAAATACATACAATCTGTTATTTTGTTTTGTATGGTATCTTTTGTACTATTTTAATGATTGTAACTCAAATAAACCTATTTTAGTTAAATTAAAAGTGAAATTAACATAATTTAATATTATTTTCAGTTTGCTCATTCCTTCAACCATCTCTCCCAACCCAACACCTCCCTCATCTGTCAATGACTCAATCTTAAGGCAACTATGTAGCACTCTACCAGCTGTCAATAATTGTTGCAAGTCCAAATGCTCTTTCATATAAGAGACCATTGGCAATGAGCTACATAGGAGGGATGGCCCTTCATGAAATACCCCTAATTCCCCAAACCCTAGTGAAGACAAGATTCAATCCAAGTCACTTAATCCAATTGCCACGAACTTCACCAGCTTGCTAAGCATGAACCTTTATAACTCTTCTTTTTTCTTTTCTTTTTGGGAGGATATTTTTTTCCACTTCTTCCTTTTGTCTATTCCCTTGTGTCCTTATTTTCTCGATTTTCTATTTTCTATATATCCTCTTAGTTGCAATTTTTTCATTGAATACAAATGTGGGATATCAATTATGAGTCGATGTCTTCATTTTTTTTCTTGAAGCTTGTCAATTTTAGATTGAACTTTTAATGATGTGACTCATTTATCACCTTTTTACTCCTGCATTTGATTTGGATGATTAACATGTAATGTAATCATGCCATTAGTTTGATTGTAATTCCTATATGCTATAATGATGAATTTGATCATAATATGTATTATTTTAAAAGAAAAATATGGTTAATACTGTTATTTTTGGCCTTTTATTTGTTCCCTTTTTCAAAATATTGATTGCTTAAGTCACTAGGCAATCCACCTAGATGCCTAGATAGTTAGGATCCTGACCGACTACGGACCGCCTAGCGCAAACTTGAGCTCGTCCTGGCTTGCCTAAGTTCTGCTAATTGGAACTCCTATATTAACTTGATCGTATGTTTGCATTTTCAACAACATCTCACCTTCATAATTGCATTAATCAATTTACTTCCTCATAGAATCGCTTACTTACTATTAACTCCATGATTACCTGTCCCCCAGCAATACGACAAAATTCCTTGGACTTCGTCCTTGTTCTTGTATCCTAACCAAATATTAGTCCTATTAATCCATCTCTCATAAAAGACTCCTAGAACATCCAACTTAAATTCTGGAATGGTGCTACAGAGAGTTTGGTAAACTAAAGTAATGAACAAATGCATGTTCTATAATCAACTTATACTGTATTTATTCATAAAAAGTTGTACGTTCATTAAGCATCATTAAATCCACAACATCTTTTCCATATACACACCTTAGTGCAATATCATTATTATAAGGCCAAATTCTTATAGTTGTTATATTACTTTCCTAATGAGGATCAAATATCCTCTCAAGCAGTTACCACCAAGTTTCACATGCTTGTGTTTCAACAGCTATATACATAAAATAGCTCCAATTTTGCTTAATAAATGGAAACAAGAATGTAATTAAGACAGGTAAACCCGCTAGCCCAAGGCAGTTGGAAAGTTTCAAAAGGAAACAGTCAACAGCAGGGCATAGAAGTTACCTCAGTTCGCCCTGGCATTATAGGCTTCCCAGCCAGCAATTCTGCTAGAATGCAGCCTGCACTCCAGAGGTCTACGCCTACACCATAATCATTTGCACCCAGCAGAAGCTCCGGGGGCCTATACCAAAGTGTAACCACCCGGCTAGTCATAGGATGCTTGTTGTTAGGATCAAAGATAGTCGCCAACCCAAAGTCTGCAATCTTAAGAATCCCACCATTATCAATTAGAAGATTTGATCCCTTAATGTCACGATGCAGCACACCTCTATTGTGACAGTGCTCAAGCCCTGAGAGCAACTGATGCATAAAACACTTTACCTGCTCAAAAACAAAAAAACTTAGATAGAAATTTGCATGAAGATCACAGTTTTAGATATAATTGTACTGGAAGTGCATGAAAATTCAACCTGAGGTTCTGTAAACTTGATTCCGGGGCTAGCAGCAAGACCAGCCAAGTCATGCTCCATGTATTCGAACACTAGATACAAGCTACAAGACATCCTGGAGGTCACCAAACCCTCCAATTTCACTACATTGGGGTGATCCAACCGTCGCAGTATGATGATCTCTCTGGCCATAAATTTCACGCTCTCCGGCTCCAAATTATCGAACCGGACCTTCTTCAACGCCACAATTTTGCCTGATAATGTGTCTCTAGCTTTGTAAACATTACTATAAGTCCCTTGCCCAATCTGATGCACAAGAAAGATGCTATATTCAGTAACAAAAACACAAAAAGGAAACCAAGAAAAAGTGGCGGTAGAAGCAAAAAGATGCTTGCCTTCGCAAGTTTCTCGAAGGTATCGGCCCGGCGGGGCGTCCATCCCTTGATGGCCTCTCCAGCGACGATGGAGAGCCAGGAAGGCCAACCGGCGGCGACCTGCTCACCATGTACATGCCCCGGGGGGTTGCCCAGCCTAGGATCTGCCCGCTGCCGCCGCCGCCCGTGGGGCCGCTCCCCGGCCAGGCGCTCCTCCTTCTCCGCCCGGACGGCGGCGGTGGCGGCGGCAGGGGCATCGACGGCAGCGGTCTCGATCTTCG
The DNA here is from genome assembly GCF_000442705.2 of Elaeis guineensis. NCBI lineage: Eukaryota > Viridiplantae > Streptophyta > Magnoliopsida > Arecales > Arecaceae > Elaeis > Elaeis guineensis. The sequence continues at coordinate 177,678,649 of NC_025993.2, read as the reverse complement.
AGAGGGCGGCCTGGGACTTGCGGCCGGAGGCGACGGGGCGCGCGGCCCGCTCCTTCTCCCGCCGGAGCGAGGCGGAGGAGGGGGCGGGGGAGGCGTCTTTGCCGAAGGCGCAGCCCATTGCTCATCAGCTCATCGCCGCCGGGGCTCGGAGCGGGATCGGAGTTCCGGCGAAGTAGGACAAAATGGGAACCCTAGATTTAGAGTTCGGTCTCCTCTTCTTCCTGTTCCTCTCTCTCTCCAATTTTTTTAGGATTTTTTTACTTTTTGGGTGGGGAGAGAAGCCGAGTTCGGGCGATCGGTTGGAATGGAGGCGAGAAGGCGGTAAAAAAGAAGAAAGAAACAGGCGGTGAGCGGAGGTGCAGGTGAAGGGATCCCATACGGTATGATGCCTCGCGGAGCAGATCATTTGCGGGAAGGAGGACAGGAGCGAGTTGGAGAGTCAGAGTGGTGAGAAAGAGATTGAGGGATAGAGGAAAAAGCAGAGAAAGGAAGGTGGGTGAGGGGTATATGATACCCGGGAGAGAGGAGCAGCAGGGGAAAGGGAAATTAAAAGGAAGGAATGTGAGACACCTTGGCAGTTTGGGTCGGAGAAGGAGGCTTGGACGGTAGATTCTGGCTTTGGGTCCATCCTGGCTGGGCTTACTTGGCAATAATAATGAGAGGTTGACCAATGGGTGTTGGCCACGCTTTGGGGGATCGATTGGAATGAATATCCCGATATTATTATATTTGGTGATGTTAAGAGATTAATAAATGTTGATTAAGGATAAACTTTGGTTTTCCAAGAAGAAGTGTTAATGAATGAATTCCTTGGGAAGCATTTGTTAAGAAAATTGCTCCATTAATTACAAATAATGATACATCTTATTCTTGATGATCCATCAACAAAAATTAAATTTTAATTAATTATTTTAATGATCAACTATCTTTTTAATTTTGTATTTTAGAGTTTTTGAAAATCTCTCTCACACTCATTCACCACATTACTAGTGTCGTATGCTCCTTCCTTTTTTTCTTTTTTTTTTGTCCTCATGATCAAAATTTATTTTTTTATTAATCAATGGTAATTGAAAGAATTGGCTTAGTTATCAACTATCTTTCTAATTTTGCTTACTCATTTTTCCTTTAAAATTTCTTATTCTTGATAAGCAACTTGCTTGTGTACTACCCTCATTCTTTTTTTGTCTTCATATGAGTAGCAAAGATTCATTTCAATGAGACATAAATGATAGCGTCTCAATTGACATCCTATCAGAAGTTGAAGCTTTGATTAAATTGATAGAGCATCACCCTTAGAAGGACATTAAGATAATTTTTAAAATGAATTCTTAAGTTATTCTGATTAATTTCTTATCAATCATCTAAATTAACAATACTAGCATCTTATGTAAATTTGTCATAGAGCACTACCATGAAACAAGTCCCTCAATCAAATATATGAAAACGTCTAAAGAATATATTAGCAGTATAATTTGATCTTTAAAATAGAAAAGTAGTTCCTATTTTTAACTAATTGAATTTAGAAAAATTGATGGGCTGAGTGGCATACCTTATTATGTATCACTGTAGGTATTGTTGTTAGATCATACATATTGCAAAAATCTACAAAATTAATATATTACTATTTTCTAATGGGCTTCGTTAACTTGGTTACTTCACTTGTCTTAAAATACTTAATGATTTATTGGATATGATTTCCAATATCAATGGACGTCTAAGCCATGTCATGTATCAACTTTATAAAGAAACTAAACTTTAATCTAAATCAAGCATACCGTATCAATTTTTACGGTGAAGTAGTTGCTTAGCATAAATTAAGCTTCTTTTTTTTTTTTTTTGATTTTTGAGTTAACTAGAGATGCTTCTTAGGCACAAGAAGCGATTGGATGTGCTAGCATGACAAAATGCAATTTTTTCAAGATTATATTATGTACAATAATGAATGCTATTTAATATCCAAGATGGTAAGTTATATGTGTGTGCATGTGTATGCACATTTAGAAACTTAAAAAATAAAATAAAATAAAAGATATAAACATAGTGATAGAAAATTCAAAGAATAAAATTTTCTAGGAGCATAAGGTTTAAAATCAACACAAAAAAATTTACTTAGAAAATGAAATAAAAAATAGAAAATATGAAAAAAAACACAAAATAATTCAAAAGGAAATGAAATGCAATGTAAAACAAGTAATACAAATTAAAGGATAAATATTAATATAACAACATGGAACACAGCAAATATATATATATATATATATATATATATATATATATATATATATATATATATATATATATATATATATATAAACTATATAAAAATAGAAATGCATTGTAAAATTAAAAATGCAAAAAAAATAGAACATATTTAGAATAAGGGGTTTTTATAAATTAATTTCTTGAAGTCTTTCATATTTGCATACAACACCCTATCTTTTCATATTTAGACTTGATAATAACGAGCCCAAGATTGATCTCAACTTTAAGCTCCAAACTATTTTCAATCTCTAATTGAGCAAAGTTGATCTTAATCAAACTTAGTTTACTTACATCGTTGCTGTCATGGAAGTGACTCACCAATCAGGCCAATCATTTCCATGAAAGCATCCAAAGCGACTGGATAAAGCCATATCAAGTGCAGGCCCAAGATCTTGACCTGTGCTTATTTCAGATCATCAACTCGATTGGCCATTTGAGTGAAGCTTATACCAAACACCCACAACTAATAATTTTGATCTAAAAGGTTGGCATATAGATTTTCTCCGAATGAATTACCATAATGTGGTCCAACAGTCTAGAAAATCAGATCTAACAAAACTACAGATTTCAACGAATAGACTGAACCATCACATAAAAGAGGTACAAATAAGATTTTTACATAAGACAACAAGCAAATTTAATTAAGAAAGAAGAGTAGAGGAGCATTCGGCTCTTCGATATTATCTCTATTTTTACTGTTCTCAAATTTTGATTAATTTAAATATTAAAATATTTTTTATTGAAATACTGTTGATGGATGTAATTATTTTTTTAAAAAAAATTATCTAATATCATAAATTTTGAATAAAATTTAGCTCCAACCACGCCAACATCTTTCCCAATCGTGTGTCAACAATTGTCATGCAAACAAAAAGTTATTGCTATGGATCATATGCTTTCCAATTCAACGCCGACCAGGGGATTTAAATATTGCAAGCACAATCGCCCATGCCTTGCATGATATTTATGATGCTATGGGCCACATGGTATACATAGGACAACACACCTTTTGTACAGTCAGGGTCGGTCCTGATATTTTTTAGATCTAAGATTAAATAAAAAATTAAAATTTTTTCTATTAAAAATTAAGATACTTTAAATATTAATTATCATTGAAAAATTAATCTACGTGTACTAATTTTCTATAGATATATTCGTTAAGCAGTGTATAAAATCCATCATTAATCTATTTAATTATTTTTTTTATTATAATATTATAGAAAGTCATCTTTGCATCCTATTGGAACATCAATACAAGGTCTAGGTCTGGAGCCTGAGGCGGTCGCCCAGTTTGATCTGTCCCAGAGCCGGCCCTATATACAGTGCATGGCCAATCAATCACGGGACATTACTTAACACATACACGGTCATAATTGCATGGTCGGACATCTCAAGTTCTGAGTAGGGCCCAATTCTCCACCTGACGACTGAGTATAGGCAGGATTTGAATCCAAGTAATCAGATATCATATCTCAATGATTTAACCAATTGCACTAATTGTCGCCCACTAAAAAAAAAAAAAAATTGAACCGTAAAATGATGTCCAACAAAAATACTCAGAGCCCGGCATGTGCTCCACTCGACGGCTCAAGTCTCTTGGATGCGAGTCCGTGACAAGTGGTATCTTTGGCGACCTCTGGCGTTCATCGCAATCCTTTTTAGTCTCATGGGCTTCTCAATGGGAGATATCGATCATGACCCTCCCCTCTTTGAGTACAAGTCAATCATGATTCATGATGAGGGCGTAACCAGATAACAATATGCCATGTATTACATCGCTCACCAATCATCTCATTAGCATCATTTACACGCGCGCACCCGCGCGCCCCGCCGGCACCACCCCCCCTCCCCCTCCAAAAAAAAAAAAAAAAAAATCACCTCATCCGCATCAGGTGCTCCAGCGGCTCACATGCACAGAGACGTTTATTTTTGTATCGTTGATTTCTCAACTATAAGAATGATAAAATCAATCTAATCTGATACGTATGTATTCTATTTAAATACGATTAAATCTAAAAAATAAAATTTTATCAAAATTTAAATTTAAATAAAATTTAAAAATTATAATATAAATATAAATAGAATATGAATAATACTGTTTTCTATCCAAATTTAAATCCGAATTCGAAGTCGATCCGATCCTATAGATATGAATAATATTCGAATCCATATCCGAATATATATATATTTATAATTTTATTTTAATTGATAATATACATAAAATTATTTAATTATTTATATATTTTATACTGAATTATAATTTTATTTTTATATTTAATTTTTATAAATTTAAATTTATAAATTATGTTTTATGCTGAGTTGATAAATTTATTTTGATTGATAATATGTATAGAATTATTTTGATTATTAATTTTTTTAAATATAAAATAAATATGAAATGGATATGGATTGGATATGAAAAAATAGATTATTTATGTATAATTTTAAATTTATTGGATATAAAAAAATATATTTTTTTCTTATCAAATCAAATATTAGATAAAATTTAAATATAAATTATTTTAAAAATAAATAATATAATATTCGACCCATCGAAAGATTTTTGAGAAATCGAGATCAATAGGTTGCGTCTTGTGGTGGAGACGATGAAATACTTTTGACTTTTTTCCTACTTATTGCCGTCCCTGCTCAGCTGTTGGATGTGTAGATTAGCCAGCGGTTCCATCGTTGACACTTGAACCGGACGGGATCCAAATCCGGCAAAGTAAAGAGAAAGGAGAAGAAAAAATCTGGGCCTTTGAAGCCGCCCTCTCGATTTTTTCTTTTTCTTTTATAGATTTCCTCGATGGAGAGATTCACGACTCCAATACCCAGACCATCTCTTGTATTGCGCTCTCGTACTCCCTTCTTCCTTTCCCGGCCTCCGAGGGTTTACCCCGTCGCTCGCCCCCAAAACTTCAGCTTTCACCTCAAGGAACGACGACGCTCTCGCATCTCGATGTCGCTCTCCGGCTCTTCTCCGGCAGCGATTGGTCAGCATCTACTCAATTCGATTCCATGTGTTCGAATCGCTGTTTCATATGAACGGATTTTTGTTCGTGTTCTCGTTTGATCCGCTTATAGTCCGATTTTGTTGTTTCTTGTGCATTCGGTTGGGTTTTTGGATTCAAACGGAGGGGGAGTAGGCTAGATTTAGATATGGGATTTTGGTTTCTTGTTGCTGTAGATTAAATATGGAATTTTTGCTTTGAATGATCGAGGCCCCGGATTCCGCTGCGCCAAATTTCTTTTTGTTCGACTAGGATTACTGTATTTGATAACTGTTCTTGCAGTGTGGTTCTTTGTTTTTGTTAGTATACTGTGTATCTTGAGGATTCGGCAGTAGATTAAATTTGGAATTAGATGGAAGTGAAAATACGTTAAGGTTCGATAAAGATGAAAAATTGGTTTCTCTGAGCGATGTTGCTGTTTCCAGCTTACCATAATTCCTCTTGCCGAAGGAAATCACAGCATGTGGTTTAATTAGATTAATAGTTCTTGCTGCGTGGATTTCGTTTTTTTCTTTAGCGCATTGGATGTCTTGAGAAATATTCATGGTTATTTTTTTTTTAAAAAAAAGAAAAATTCCCTCTGGTGGAAAGCTCAATGTGTTTTGGATTGATTCAGGGGTGGGAATAGGCTAGATTTGATAAAGATGGAATTTTAGTTTGACATATGGCATTATTGTTTAAATTGTAATGCCATCTTTAATAGGTACAGAACTCTGTTTCCAGTGCACCAATTTTCTTCAGATTTTGTCCTGGTAGGGGATTTGATTGTTTAGTTGTCTGAATGGATGTTATTCATCTACTGGATTGAAATGGAGGTGGGATTGGCTAGATTTGATAAAGGTGGATTTTGATTTGTCTGATTGATGCCGCTAGTTGACAGGTCATGCCATTTCAAGTTCTTTCCAGGATCTAAGAGAGATCATAGAGCACTTTCTTTAATTTGGTCTGTAACAAATTTATGCAGTGGGGTCTGAGCATTTGCATGGAAGTTATATTTGAGACTGTTCATGTCTATTATTCAATATGCTGGTAAACATGATTGCTTTGGGACTTAATAATGAATTTGAATGGGAAATTTCTTTACAGGGTGGCACTCTGAGACTGGTTTGTGTAGGACATGTCTCCCTACTCACTTAGGTCTTACTCGATGGGTAGTAATGTCAAAATACGGCTGCTGCTTGTTCTTTGAAGCTGCTGAGTGGTTTTCAGACATCAAAAAAGCAAATTAGGTTGGAAACCTTGTGTTGTAAAACTAAGAGGCTTATCAGGTGAATTATCTCTTGGATACCTATGACAAAGTTTATGTGCATCTTAAACTAGTAACTTATCTTTTAGTCTATTTCCTGAATGATGGGAAAATCAGCTCTTCCACCTCAGATTTGTTCTGATTTAGCTTATTACATCAGGGTTTGCTGGTGTTACTAGTTTGTATGACATACTTGTTGTAGTCCTAGATGGCTTCAACTCATAGAGCTTAATTTGCTAAAAGACTAATAAGCTTTTGTTTCCTTTCAAACATCTAATACTTAATGATGCAACCTGAGGCTCCTAATGCATGAAATTGGTTACCAGAGAACAAATTGGTTGAAATTCATGTGTTACATACTAAAAAATTAAGCAAAACAAATTGCGTCAAACAAAAGTAGTGGAAAAATCATCTGATAACAGAAAAAATGCAAATGATGGCGGTTTAGCATGAAAACCTCAGTTACTAGAAAAACAAGCCACAAGCATCATCTGATCCATCACCGTGCAGTTTGAGAATTGGTGGATAGGATTATAGGAATACAAATATTATTGGTGCAATGTAACAGAGATTTATGGATGGCTGGCTTAAAGTTATTGATGGCTGATTCTAGGCTGATGTCCAGCAGATCCAAATAAAACAAATCTATATAAATGAGTTATGTTAGGGGTGAGCAATAGAGTCTAGGATTTGGTGAATATATACAAACATATAAGGGTAGGAAGGAAAGTTTAAAAGATTAGACAGAAGAGGGAAAGTAAGTGAGAAGAGTTGCTGGAAGAGATAGACATGAAAGCATAATACAAGAAAGGGTGAGGATGATAGAGAAGTCATGGAGGGTTTATGATTCTGACCAAGGTTTTAAATATCCGCGGGGCAGTAGGGCACCTTGCCATCTGGAGTCTCAGGACAAGACGAGTTGGGAAATGGACTGGAGGAATGTCAATCATCCTAATTCCTAAGTGTCAGGATGCAGGTGTCCTGTTCAATGGAAAAACCAGGATGGCACCCTCCCATGGTATTTAAAACTTTGTGTTTGGCAGACCACAAAAATATTAGAAAAAAGAAGTGTAGAGAAAAGAGGAGAGAAGCCAATCTTGGATAGCAAATGTTGGTTTTTTTGTTTCCTTTCCAAGAAATGGTTTATTTCTAATTTCTATTCTATTTGTTTAGAGAGGCATTTACTTTGGTGAAGGATTTGAGTCTTTCCGGAATGGAATGGTACTTTTAATAATTCAGGATCTTGGACACGTATAGGACACTTGTTCTCTCTTGAACTAGGATGTCTTGACCATCATGACCATTCCGGTTGCAAGGCAACACTCGGATGCACCTGGATGGTTGTGAAGACTGGGTTGCTCTTTTTTTTTTTGTTAATACCTGTTTCCTTTCATCCTAATCATATTGTCCCATCTCGGTTCCATACTATCCCTAGAGCAAACTGAAGCAGGTCTAGGTACTGAGATTTAAACACTTCGTTTCAGTAGCAAATCAACCCAAAATTTTCCAATGTATTGACCCATTTGCAGTTTTCTCTTGCCTACTTAAAAACATTGGTAGCCTCTGAATCTTTTCTCTACTCTCTATGTTATTAACTTATCACTTAGCTGCTCTGGATGTGTGTATACTGTCACTTTTCTACGATATACTGTCACTTTTCTACGATATGAAGGTCTTGCAACTCACTTTTGAAGTGAAGCATGATCTACATCTGATTTCACTCTTCTTTTATTGAGGATTCTAGCTGCTGAGATGCGACGAAACTTCTAATAGAGTTACCATATCATAAGATTAAGCTAGAAAGTGAGACAGTGATTTTTGGTTAAACCTTAGGCAAATATATTCCAGATTATCCCTCTATCTTCCATCTTTATTCTTGTCTCAGAGTCCCTGCTTGTTAGATTGGTGGTGGAAGTAATCTAATAAATCCAGACTGGCACAAAATTGTTTGGTTTTTTGCTAATTAGCAAAACACTTTGAATATGGAATTAAATTTAGTGTCTATGTCATGAATTAAGCACTTGATTTTAATGAAGTTTATTTTCTGGGTGCTGAAATTATTGATTTTGAATTAATGATTGGGAATTTTAGTATCTGATCGCATTACTGGATATAATCGAGATTTTCTTGTATTAGAATTGTTGCATGCTATGGAATTTCAAAACTTTATTATACATGTTCAACAATATAAACTGTCAGAGATGGCTGATTTGAAGGATTATGAAAGTCCATTTGTGCTTTGATGAATGCAGGGACATCTCATGATGTGGGGGTGAAGGGATCATCATCTAGTGTTGTTGGGGAGAAAGATTTATTGATTGTAGGGCCAGGTGTACTTGGTCGTATGGTAGCTGAAAAGTGGCGACAGGTTCATTCAAATCCTCGTAAAGATACTTGAACTAGTTATCTATCTGATATATTATCTTTTATGAGATATATTGTTCGTGTTTCTTTCTCCCTCCCCTTAAAAATTCCTACCTCAAGGCACAAAGGCTCTGAGAAAAGCCAACTGTGCAAAGGGAATTTTATACCATACGAATTTTAAAAAAATAAATTAATTTATGTAGAAGATAATATCTAGTGAGAGAATCTTTGTTAGAAACACTAGGAAGAGTGAGGGGAAGAGAGAGGGATAGGTAGAGATAAAAATGATTGTATATATTTCATGTTACAAGAGACTCTATATATAGAGCAATAAAGGTTTAGGTATAATGAACCTATTGATTTCTTAATGATATATTTCCTAAGCAGGATTTGATATATTTTTTGTTTAAGATTTATATAGATTTGATATATTTTCTGTTTAGGATTATACATGGAATATTCACAATGATTTATATGTTAACGTAATATGCTATCTAATTTAACACTCCCTCTCAAGCTGGAGCATAAATATTATAGAGCCCCAGCTTGTTACAAATATAATTTATCCTCAGTCTCCTCAATGACTTAGTAAATATATCAGTTAGTTGATCGTTAGAGCTTATAAAAGTTGTAGAAATAATATCAAATTGTAGCTTTTCTCGAACAAAATGACAATCTATCTCAATGTGCTTTGTACGCTCATGAAACACAGGGTTCGAGGCAATATGTAGAGCAGCCTGGTTATCATAGAACAACTTCATAAGCTCAGACTGAATAACCCCAAGCTCCCCTAAAAGAGACTTTTACCATACCAGATCATATATTGTTAAAGCCATAGCACGATATTTTGCCTCAGCATTGGAACAAGCAACAACTCCCTGCTTCTTGCTCTTCCATGAGATTAGATTACCACCAAAAAAGACACAATATCCAGAGGTAGATCGTCTATCTAAGAGAGATCCTATCCAATCTGTATTTGTATAGCCAACTACCTGGCTATGACCATGATCCTGGTAAAATAACCCTTTGTCTGGTGCACTTTTTAGATATCTAAGAATGCGAACAACAGCGTCTGAATGATTAATAGTTGGAGAGTTAAGAAACTGGCTGACGACACTAACAGCAAAAGATATATTTGGCCTGGTGACTGTAAGATAATTCAGTTTTCCGACTAATCTTCGATATCTTCCAGGATTTGACAAAGGCTCCTCTTGATCAGGAACGAGTCGTACATTAGGATTTATGGGAGTATCAACAGGATGAGATCCTAACATACCTATCTCCGTCAATATGTTAAGGACATACTTCCTCTGATTTATAACTATATCTTGACGAGACCAAGCAATCTAAATACCAAAAAAGCATCGTAACTCTCCCAGATCTTTGGTCTGAAATTGCTGATGTAAATAACCCTTCAGAGTAGTAATGCCATTACTATCATTATCAGTAATAATAATGTCATCTATATAGACAATCAAAAGAATGTACTTGTCTGACTCCAAATGTCTATAGAAAATCGAATGATCAAAACTATTTCTTGAAAAGTCGAACTAAAGAATAACAGAGCTAAACTTTCCAAACTAGGCTCGGGGGAGACTGCTTCAGGCCATATAATAACTTCTTCAACCGGCATACATACTCCTCCTGAGCAATATACTCAAGAGGTTGCTCCATATAAATCTCCTCGTGAAGATTACAATGCAAAAACACACGGACATTAGATACACTAGACACCATCTTTTGGAGATTTTGAAAATGAGGATGACCTAACCGGTTGTGAATTTGAAGAGGCGTAGCAGCAACTGCACACACTGGTGGTTCAGACAGCCAATACAAATCATGAAACTCAAAATCGGAACCAATCGTTCCCGCTATCTTCTAGTCTTGCACCACCACAGAATCAGAAAAAAAGATAATTGAGCAATGCAATTATTTAGTTAATTGGCTAATGGATATTAAATTAATAAAAAATTAAAAATATATAGAATAGAAGACAAAGGCAAATTAGGATGAAGGAAAACAGTTCTCCTACCCCGAACTGAAGTAGTGGACCCATTAGTCAAAGTAACATGTGGTAAAATTTGTGACTCAATGATATGGACAAAACTATATTTGTGCGTAGATATGTGATTAGAAGCACCATAATCAAAAATTCAAGGAATAAGATTACCTGATGAGTGGCTAAGATAGACAATCGGATTACCATGTTGTGCTAGAGCAGTGATGGATGAAGAAGCTTGCTGTGATGCCTGAAACTGAAGAAACCGTGTATACTCCTCTTCATAGATCGTAACATTGTCAGAAGTCGGGGCAGATACTGTTGAGTTGTCCTCTGCTGACTGAGTTTGCACATTATGTGCAGTCCGCTGTGAAAATCTATGAAGAGTATAACAAGTGTCCCGAGTGTGTCCATGACAATTACAATGGGTGTACCAGGAACGACCACCACCACGACCACCTCTACCACCACGGCCTCGACGAACATCTTGTCCACCTCTAAAATTTGAATCTCCTGAGGACAGAGTGGACAAGGCAGAGTAATCGAAGGATAAAGCTGCATTAGAATGGTTTATCCTTGTGGATATCTGGAGTAAATGCGAGTAAACATCTGCAGGAGAGGATATAGGATCTGAACTAAGGATTTGGGTGCGAACACCCTCTAACTCCGGATGAATCCCATGGAGACATAAGACAGTAATCAGACAATCCCACTAAACCTGTTGGACTCGAATATTAGGAAAAAAAGGTAATAGCTTATGTAGCTCAGTGACAAGTGACTGATGGCGCTCCAGATAAGACTGCATATCAGAATCTCTCTATTGGAGATGAAAAAGAGAACCAATCACATCATATAAGTGTGTCAAATTGTTGGAGTATAATTCTCAAGCACGGACCTAGGTACCATAATATGTACGGATCGATCTGAAGATAGAAAGTAGGTCAAAGTCAATGGTCTATCAAATTAAATTAAGAATCTGAGCATCGACTCTTTCGCACTGGTCTTGACTAACAACAGGGATCTGATCAATAGAGGATGTAAGATGTTAGAAATGCCCTGATCTTTGCACCATAACTTCACAGATGCAGCCCACGATGAGTAATTTTTACCATTCAACTTGTCAGCAGTGATCATAATGGATTTGGTGAGGATGGGTGTATTCACCCTAAAGGTAGGTGTGGTGGATGTGGTGGTAACGTTCGAAGTAGAAGCCATTGGATAAAGAAGAGAAATCCAATCAAGGACAGTAGAAAAATTTGGATAAGAAGAACAGCGAGGAGGACTGCTGGAGTGGACAGAGAAGATAAAGAGGGCTGACCGGACAGAGACTGGACGATAGTGAGGACTATTGCAGCGGACAGAGAAGACAAAGGAACCGATCAGACAGAGATTGGACGATGATGAGGACTGCTACAAGACAAAAGATGATGGCTAGGGTTTCTCCTTCTCCTTTGGCTTTGATATCATGTATAAGATAGGATCTAGAGAGAGAACCTTTGTTAGAACCACTGGGAAGAGGGAAGAGAGAGAGAGAAAGATAGGTAAAAGGTAAAAATGATTGTATATATTTCATGTTACAAGAAGCTCTATATATAAAGCAATAAAGGTCTAGGTACAATGAACTTATTAATCTTCTAATGATATATTTCCTAAACAGGATTTGATATATTTCCTGTTTAGGATTATACAAATTTGATATATTTCCTGTTTAGGATTATACAGAAAATATTCACAATGATTTATATGTTAACATAATATGTTATCTAATTTAACAATTTGTAAAAATGAAAACACGAGCAATTATAGCTTAATCATAACTCTTAAGCTAATTACATGTTTAGTTAACTAATCTGTTAGGTTTTTGCCTTGTGAATCCAGAGATTGTCATTAGCACACAGCTTTCTTTGTATCTTTGAGAGGCATGTAGCATAAAGCTGAGGATTTATTGTATCTTTTCTAAAAATGTACAGTAAGACTGTCATGATTTGTAGTTTCTTGAAAATGAAATATGTCACCCCTAAGTGGTGTATGTGGTCAAGTCGAACTTTTATGGGAGTAAGAAACTTTGCATGCAAGACCTTGAACAGCATAGAAACATCTGGGATGTAATTTTGTATACTTCATAGATCTTAAATACAATTATTCTTACCCTTACTGCCATCCTATTTTGTTCTCACCTTGTGAAGTCAAGTATTGAGTATCAACTCTCCCAAGCACAAATATGATGCTTCATTATCTAACAATATTTGAATTAGCTAACAGGAAGAAGAAACTCAGATGGATAATGTTTGATTATCAATAACTATATTTAAAACTCTACTAAGCTTGAAAACACCAGGTGTTGAGCATTGGATGTTGATTACATGATATTAAAGTTCATTCTTAAAATTAAATAATGCTTATGTTTTTTTTCCTTTATCCTTTTTTCTTAAAAATGAAACAGAGTACCAGATTGGCCTAGAGATGACATTTGTTTTTCTGTTATTTTATACTAGATTATAATAGTGACAGGATACACCCTTTCAAGCATGACAAGTGATTCATGCCCTCTATAAAACATTCTCCATTGCATTTTTATTTTGAACATCTCAACTTACCGTTTTTCTTTTATTGTTGAGAAGGCAAAAGTTTCATTACATCTATTTATCAAAGTGATTTTTTACATAAAATAGATCAATGAGTTAATAAGTGTTAAAATTATATTACAAATTCTTTTGAAGTGATAAAATATTCTTCCTATAATTTGTTGACAGGAAAATCCAGGTTGCCAAATTTTTGGACAGACAATGACTACAGATCACCATGATGAATTGGTAGAAGTTGGGATTGTTCCTTCTCTGGCAGGAACTAAAGCTGCTCATCAATTCCCATATGTTATATTCTGTGCTCCTGCATCTCAAACTGCAGATTATCCGGGTGATGTCAGGTAAAGATGGTGTACTACTAGTTTAGGAGATGATTATGCTGCTGCATAACATATATCTAGCAGTGAAGGAATAGTTTCATATCATGTTCTTCTGTTATAAAGTTTGACTAGTGTAGGTTAGGATATGATTTTGCAGTTCTGTAACATATTTAACAGTAAAAGAGTAGCTTCGCATCATGTTTCCAACAGTTCTGCTATAAATCTTTTTGCATATCTTTTTGTGTTGGGCCATGAGCTTGACTTGATATATTGTGCCTCCTGTCCCTCATAAGCTTTTCCTTGCAACTGTTTTTATATGATGCATTTTTCCTAGATATATGAAGGCAGAATGATATATGCTCTTGGAACTTTACTAGCTAATTAGCAGCCAGTTATTTTGATGTCAAACCTTCGTCGAGATGTCTTTACAAAAGGTCCATAACAAAGGTCTCAGTTCACTGGTCTGATGGTCGGCTTTCAAAGCCTACATGCAAACATCCGAGCATGAACCTGCCTAAGCGAACGAGGAACCTGAGGAGCATCTGTTGGACTTCGAGTTATCTGGATCTTTTGAGATAGCCCAAAGTAATTGCTCTTGATACATAAACCATGAACATTGATGTGACACTCAAACATGTCTTAAGAAGGAATTTTTTAGATTTTGAAAGGATCTAACACTTAGACACACGTCCACACCTAACACATGAACCCATGTCCATTTAATATAGGTTGGAGTTAATCCTTATGTCCTTATGGCCAGAATTAAGGAAGAATGCGGGCCATGCATAGGCTTGTAGGCAATGTTAGTAGAGATCATTAGGTTGACCTGGCATATAGGTATGTAGAAGAATGAACACCCATTGCTCATTTGGTGGTTCTATTTCTTAAGTTTGGAAGGGTGCAGCCATGATGCCTCCTTTGTTTTCCTAGCACTTTGCATGCCAACCAATGAGGTACTACTTGCTTCAACATTTAGTTACCCATATAACAAGTTCCGCTTAACCAAAAAGAAGCAAGGTGGCAGACATGTTGGCTAAGGATGATGTCTTACCTACTTGACTGGAAAAGGAAATGCTTATGGATTTTCAAAATGTTAGACTTGGGTAACTGTAAATGTCGCTAAATTGTTAGAGTAGGGTAATTCTAGATGTTAAAGAGACATAGTAGTCGGTGGAGAACTAATGAACATGTTATGGTGCCTTCATAAGATTCACATTTACCGATGGATAAGACACACCAATCTTATTGTACAGGCAACTTTTTTTTTTTTCTTTTTAACCCATTTTATATCTACTATATGTCTATGGTATGTCTATGCACCTCATTCCTATATTTAATAGAAATGCGGATCTTGGATGTAGATGACATGTTTGGTTTTTAAGCAATATGCAGATTGGCAGCATCAAACTGGAGCGGTGAAGGTTCTTTCCTGTTCACATCAAGTACTGCTGCATATGAGTGCAGTGATAATGGTTTGTGCAATGAGGTGTTACATCTCATATAAACACATTGCCCTATGGTAACATATTTGTTTTGCTTTCATTGTAATACAAATGACATTTCTTTAATAATTTGATGCTTCAATCTTTTCTCCCATGGTGTTGGCTAAACTGCAATAATTGAGAGAACTCATGATAGCAAACTTAATTGATAGTAATTAATTTTTTCAATATGGGTTGGTCAAGTGCTACTAGATCTAGGTTGGTCCTTTTCTTTTGTTCTCTCTCTCTCTCTCTCTCTTTTGGTGGGGGGTGTGGTCAGATTGCAAGTTGAGGTTCTTTGAAGCTGGAGCAGAATGGTGCGTTAGGATGTAAATTGATTTCTATGAAAGTAGGGCTCTATAAGTTTTTGAGATCTAATAAAACATTTTCTTTTAGTATTTTAAAAACTCTGATCCAACCTTCGTGTTTGGTTAATGGAATTTCTTTCTATTTTTTGACAAATACATGTATCTCCTTCAAAGATGGAGATCTTTTCTTAAGTGATGATGAATAGTTCATAATCAAGCATTTAAAACTTTCATATCCATGTATGACCTTGAATTATATGCCTTTTGCAGTTTTCTCACATTCATTTGTGACAAATTTCTTATTCTTTCTTATACACTTCCATGTAGGATAGTCCAGTTGTGCCGATTGGTGCAAGTCCTCGGATGGATGTGCTTCTAAAAGCAGAAAATGCAGCTCTGGATGCTGGGGGATGCGTTCTAAGGCTAGCAGGGCTTTATATATCCTTTCCTAGTATTATTAGCTAAGGTTCGCCATATTGGTGCATACCACTCCAGTACCATATTGGTATGAAACCAATATTTGTTATGGGAGGTGTACCAAGTGTCGGTGCAATGAACTGATCTATACCAATAGTGTACCAATATAGTACTTGTAGGGATATTGAAACTGGTATTACGAACCTTGTTATTGGCTATATTATGAAGCAGGCATGAAGGCATGCACACATGCAAGCAATCAAGAAAGCTGGCACCATTTTCTTATTATTTTCTTAACCAATAATACAAAGTAGATAGAGGTGCCCATGTTTATTGGTTGGAGAAAGGATCTGTTGATGCTCGTCCAGATCATATACTAAATCTTATTCATTATGAGGTTACAACCTTCTTTCTTCACTAGCTTTGTCAAGCAATGTTTTTTCGATAATTACGATGTAGTATCTGAAATGGTGCTGGTTATTCTAATGTTTATGTTGTTTTGTTTGTTTTATGATATTTCCATTGATCATATACTAAATCTTACTTACCATGAGGTCACAACCTTCTTTGTTCAGTAGTTCTATAAATCATAGTATCGTTCTGATGAGTATGATATGGTATCTGAAATAATGTTGGTTATTTCTACTTTTTATTTTTAATTTGGTTATTTCTACTTTTCATTTTTAAGTTGTATGATGCTGCTATAGATTAAATAGGGACACACTGGCACATTTTCCACAAAGTAGAACAAAGGTATATGCATAAAGAAATTTTCTTGCATGGGACTTTTGTGGTTGAAAATTCTTTTCAGATTTTTTCTGTAATTTCCTGTTACATTATGGCAATAAGTTTTAAGCATGTTTATATTTCATATTTCAGGTTTAGGATTATCGGATTGATTTGTGCTTGATAATTTTAAATTCTTTTCTTGATTGTTTTAAACTTTGAAATCAAATCCAATATGCATTTAACCAAGGTCCTTGATCCACATGATAAAGTGTAGGCCTGTAGGGACCTTTGTTTTTCCCTACAATCTGATGAGAAAGACTTGTGCGTATCTAAACCTAAGTTTGAATAAAGTGGTTGTATAGTTGAGAATGAATTATAAAATAAAGAAGGTTTGACAAAACTTTAAAAAATAATGAAAGCAAGAATTCCTTAGACACCCTTCCATCTGCTGGCTATGTGAACCAGCATCTTGTGATGTATACATCAACGTTAAGTTCGATAATTCAATCCACCAGGCTTCAATCCCTCATATCAAAAGTGGCATTTAGAAAAGCTGAATGTGGTATCTTGTTTGTTTCACTTCATGCTGCCTATATTAGCTGCAACCTCCAATTTTTCTCATATTGCTAAGAGATGGGAGACTTAAAAAATTTGGTTGTTTGGGATGAATTAATTAAAGAATAAAGTCACGAAGTTATGACACTTGAGATGTGAGAAGAGGGAAACACTCATGTAGGGGGCCATTCTGCTTCACAGGGACCAATCTAATCAGAGCATGGAAGATCTAATAATAGATTACTATGGAATGGGATGTTTAAATTGCTAGCCATGTTGGATCTTAAGACTTGGAGTTTGCATGCGGTGCTCATTTCTGTTAATGCACAATGAGGCATTTGTCTTTTCTTTCTTTTTCTTCTATTGCATTTATTGTACTTGGTCAATGGCTTTTTTGTATAGATATAGAATGATATGAAAGCACCTTGCTTCTAATTGATCAACCAATTGTAGTTAAATCTTTCTTGTGTGGTCTTTTGAGCACCAAGTTTAATCCATTAAATTTTGATTCTTAAATAGGGGATTATGATCACTATGTAATCAGATGTATGTATAAGAAGAGTCTTAAGATTTATGCTTTGTACTTTGGTGCTTGACAGAGGTACTTCTTGCACTAAACAATTATATGGCCCTATTAGTAATATATAATTCAACACTTGTTAATATATATCTAGAATTAAAGCTTGGGGTGTATTACTGTTCCTTAATCCATTGGCTTTATAACATCTAATGTGAGGATGTTATTTAACAGGATGCTGCTTCCCTCTCAATTGCCATCATGCAGAATAAGTTTTGGGGTAGAATTTTTGTGGGCTGTGACAATCATCCTCTCTCCAGGTTCCATACTTGGATTTGATTTACTCAATCATCTATATTCATAATATAAAACTTCTTGTACTATACCATTATATATGTATATATTCCTTGCCAAATGGATAAGTTTTAGTGATTATCATGGTCGCATATTACCGTTTTGTTCAATATCCAATTGTTTCCTTTGTGCAGGCAAGAAATAATGGATTTTGTGAACCAAAGTGGGAAATTTAACAAAAAGTTCCAGGGTTTTACTGGCAAGTACTTATCTTTTCATTTTATTTCCAATTAAATGATGCAATTCTCTTTCTATAGACCTTCCAATTGAAATGGATATTTCGATTTCCAGGCACTGATGGTCCTTTGGGGAAGAGGATGAATAACTCAAGAACTCGTGCTGAAATTGGATGGGAACCAAAATATGCTAGCTT